>NC_056740.1:205372349-205377349 GCF_019279795.1 Protopterus annectens | reverse complement strand
GGTGACTAGTTGTTCCATGGCATTTGAGTTTATGAACTCCAGGAACCTTTGGGCTAGAGTGTTTGGGCTTGAGTAGTGTTCCCAGTCTATATTAGGGTAGTTGAAGTCACCTAGTATGATGGTGTTTGGAGATACATTTATCCCTCCATTGTTTTCAGGAAGGCCATGTGAGGTTCCTGAGTTTGAGAGGGTGGCCTGTAACATGCTACAAATTGCAGAGCAGTCTTGCCTATGGTTAATTGCACCTGGATGGTCTCCGATGCATCGTGCATTGCCACCAACCTTGAGGTGTGGGTGTCCTTTATGAATATGGACACCCCTCCTTTCTTGGTGTTGTCCGGATTTTGGGGCGGAACGCATGATATGAGGTGAAACCTGCTAGTGCTGGGGTGCTCTCAGGAGCCTTGAACCGGGTTTCTGTCACAGCACAGACATCGATGTTCTCCATACTGAGAAGGGCCTCGAGTTGCATCTTGAGATTGAGACTTCTGGCATTGAGCAGCATTACCCTTAGTTTTTTACTTTTTGTGTTCTAGAGTGGTAGGTTTAGAATTTGAGCCTTGCCTAAAAAAGGCACTATGGGGGTGGCAAGAGCCTTTTCCAATATCCGGAAGCCTAGGGTGACAGGTGCAAGCCGTCCCTTGCGAAGCAGCGTGGCTTGTCCAGCATGTCATCCCAGGCAGACAGACATATGATTCCCTTTGAATGACACCAGAATTTAAGCCAATTATTAAAGCTGATCATCTTATCACTGTATTGTGGCATCATTCTAGGTGAAGGTAGGATACTGCTCAAGGTCAGGGTCATACCTGCCTGGGCTACATAATCAGAGAGCTCCTCAATGTCTCTTTTCATGTAGTCCAAGGAGGTACGTCTCAGGTCGTTGACACCAGCGTGGACAATGACTGAGTCGTGCTTGTACCTGCTGTTGAGAGACCTGAGTGCTTGTGTTATGTGGCGGATTCTAGCGCCCGACAGGCAGCTTACTGTGACCTTCTCCTTACTCAGTCTGGTGAGCGGGACGTCAGTGTGTCTGACTATGGAGTCACCTATGACAAGTATGTTTGGTGTTGTATTTGGCCTTAAGGGCAGTGACTGCTTTGCACACTGATTTTGTTGTTTATGTGTTGTTTGTGTGGTGTATTGAGTTTGCAGTTGCTTGGGTGTCTGCTTTGGAGGCCTCTGCTGTTTAGGTAAATTTTACTCAGAGCCTCCGAGTATGTCTTAGTGTGTTTATGTGTTTGATTCAGTGGTGTGGTTGAGTTATGTGAGACTGGTATTGTGGTGTGTGTAGTTGCCTTCTCCTCCTGCCTGGTCTTGCCAGTCCTGAGTTGAGAGAGCTCAGCCTCCAGTCTGGCTAAATAGCTGCATCTCTCACAAGTGTTAGTGTTACATGGGAGGAGGAGATGGTTGTCCGTGTACATGAGGCAATTGTAACATTGTCTCAGAATTCCCAGATTCACCAAATGGGCAGGAGAGGACGCCAGCATCTGACCCTTCGACATGCTAGAAAGAATTATGAGTTGGTATGAGACAGAAAAGTAGTGGGCTTAGCAGGAACGTGGGCACTCCTGGGGGTTTGCTAGTGAGAGATTTGTATAATATAGGAGTGCTTGACCTGCAAAGAGAATGCTTATAAGACAAGGGATATGCTTATAAGACAAGTGCTGAGCTTTTTGAGAAGAAAAAGCTATTTGGAACAAGTGCTGCACTTTTTAGTGTAGGTGTAAACTGTTTAGGTTCCTAACAGAGCAGTTCTAAGGGAAAATTTGAAGAACAGACTTTCTGGAGCCAGAAAGAGTTTAACCTTGTTTAACCGGCGCTGCCCGATGCTGCTCTAGTGGCAACTCCGCGCTAAATCGCGCTAAAGCACGGTAAGCGTGCTTGATAGCAGGGGCTCGAAAGAAGCAGGAATAGACCCAAAAGGGAAAATAAAACTACAGTTTCAAGTCAGTAACCACCTCTACGGGGGGCAGGGAAGCTGCTCAATGTTAGTCACTGCCACTGATGAACAGAGAGACCCTCCTTCAGCCCAAGCAAAAATGGCCTCACAGAAACTTTCAAACAGTTCAGGAACAGCAAGCCTGTAACTGAACTTTTTTAACTCTCAGAAAAGTGGGAAAAAAGCATATATATATATATATATATATATATATATATATATATATATATATATATATATACATATATATGATATACATATATATATATATATATATATATATATATATATATATATATATATATATATATATATATATATATATATATATACATATATATATATATATATATGATATACAGATATATATATATATACAGATATATATATATATATATATACAGATATACATATATATATATATATATATATATATATATATATATATATGATATATATATATATATATATATATATATATATACATATATATATATATATATATACACATATATATGATATATATTTATATACATATATATGATATATATATATATATGATATATATTTATATACATATATATTATATATATATCAACTTCTCCTGTTCAGCTGGTTAATCTGGGAATCTTGAGACAAAGCTATAATTGTCTCATGTACACAGACAACCCTCTCCTCCTCCCAACAAACACAAATACATGTGAGAGATGCAACTATATAGCCAAACTGGAGACTGAAGTCTCTCAACTCAGGACTGGCAAGACCAGACAGGAGGAGAAGGTACACACAACAAACCCAGTCACACATAGACCTACCCCACCTGCAAATCAAGCACATAATAACACAAAAACATACTCGGAGGCTCTATTAAAAAACTTATCAAAACAACAGAAGCTCCCAAAGCAGACACCCAAAAATCCACCACCTCAAAACTTAACACATGCAACACATACTTCAATAAATCAGTGTGTCAATAAATCACAGCCCTTAAGGCCAAACACTATGCCTGATACACTAGTGATAGGTGACTCTATAGTCAGACACACTGACATCCCACTTAACAGGCTGAGCAAGGAGAGGGTAACGGTAAGCTGCCTATCGGGGGCTAAGATCCGCCATATAACACACGCACTCAGGTCACTCAAAAGCACGTACAAATATGACTCTGTCATTGTCCATGCCGGCGTGAATGACCTGAGACGTACCTCCTTGGACTACATGAAAAGAGACATAGAGGAGCTCTCTGATTATGTAGCCTAGGCTGGTATGACCCTGACCCTGAGCAGCATCCTGCCCTCACCAAGAATGATGCCACAATACAAAGACAGGATGATCAGCTTTAATAATTGGCTCAATTACTGGTGTCATTCTAGGGGGATCCAATGTCTGTCTTCTTGGGATGACATGCTGGACAAGCCACGCTGCTTCGCAAGGGATGGCTTGCACCTGTCACCACTGGGCTTCCAGATATTGGCTAAGGCTCTTGCCACCCACATAGTGCCTTTTTTAGGTAAGGCTCAAAAGACAAAACCACCTCCTTAGAAAACAAAAATGGAAAAAAATTAAGGGTAATGCTGCTCAATGCCAGAAGTCTAAATCTCAAGATGCAGGCTCTCGAAGCACTCCTCAGTATGGAGAACATTAATGTCTGCGCTGTAACTGAGACCTGGTTCAAGGCTCCTGAGAGCACCCCAGCGCTACCAGGCTTTACCTCGTATTATGCTTTTCGGACCCAAAACCTGGGCCGAACCACAAAGGGAGGGGGAGTGTCCATATTCATCAAGGATACCCACACCTCCAGGTTAGTGGCAACTCATGAAGCATTGGAGACCATCCAGGTGCAGCTAACCGTAGGCAAAACTGCTATACAACTGGTTGCATGTTACAGACCACCTTCCCAATCTTAAGAACCCCACTCAGCCTTCCTGAAGACATTGGAAGATATGAATGTCTCACCAAATACCATCATATTGGGAGACTTCAACTATCCTAACATAGATTGGGTGCACTATTCTAGCCCTAACACCCTAGCCCAAAGGTTCCTGGTATTCATAAACTCAAATGCAATGGAACAGCTAGTCACCTCTCCCACAAGGGGGATAATATACTAGACCTGATCATCACAAACATGGGGACAAAAAGCTCCACACCGGAAGTATTGCCCTCACTGGTGAGATCTGACCACAAACTAATCACCCTGGATATACATTTACCACCTCCACCCCCAGCACAAAAGACTACAGTGAGAAACTTCTCAAAAGCCGACTACACTTCTCAAGACTGAGATGGTATCATTTAAGCCCACAGGGCCAATGGAAACCACATCCCACAATGCTGAATATTACACAAATGCCTTCTACGGACATCTCCAAGAATGCATGGATCGTGCAATCCCAAATAAAACCAAAGGAAAGCGTCCTCTCTGGTGGACCCCAGCCATAAACAAATTGTATAACAAAAGAAGGAAGCTACTGCAAGACAGAGCAAAATCCCATAAAGGGAAGGCATCTCTGATCAGCGCTAGTAGAAAGCTACGTTCTCTCATAAAAACATCCAAGGCCAACTTTGAGAGAAAAATCGCCAAGGACACTAAAGATAACCACAAGGCATTCTTCAGTTATGTTAGAAACCTGGGCGGAAACCCTCAGATATGCTCAGAGTTAGTACACAACGACAAAAAATTTACCGCACCCACAGATATTGCCAACATTCTGGCAGACAGGTTCAGTGCAAATTTCTCCCCTCCCTCACCTTCAAAAGAAGAAATACTCATCCCAGCTGAATGTAACCTCCCTGTCATCAATGATGTCCAGGTGAGAACTGCCCTCAGCAAAGCAAAAAACACAGCATCTATGGGACCTGATGGTATCCCCGGCTGCGTGATACGTGAAATCCAAGAGGAGCTAAACCCGCATATAAAAATGTTATTTAACCTTAGCCTTACTACAGGATATGTACCTGAACACTGGCGTACAGCAACAGTGGTCCCACTCCACAAGGGAGGCTCCACTACAGACCCTGGGAACTACCGCCCCATAAGCTTGACCAGCCTGGTTTG
>NC_056740.1:205142349-205367349 GCF_019279795.1 Protopterus annectens | reverse complement strand
CAATTCAGGGTCATGGGAGCTAAAGCCTCTTCTGACAAGCAGTAAGTCTAGGGCAAGAAGCTTCTTCAAATAAGACGATAGTCCCTTGAAGGGTATACCTAAACACTTGCACTCACATGCAGCAGCACTCAAATGAACACCTGCAGATAATTCAACAATGCTGTTCCACCTGCCTGCATGTCTCTGGGATATGGGCAGAAAGCACAGATATTGGAAAACCATCTGAATGTAGAAAAAACATACACAGAAAACATCTCCAATGAACTGAGCATTAGAACCACGCACTGTGAGGCAGGAATGCTAACTGCTGTACCACAATACCAACCGTGTTGACAAAACTACATTAAATGAAACTGCTGGTTTGTACCTGGCCTTTGTGAATGTCATGCTACATACCATTCTGAAACCAGAGAAAAAGTATCTATATGATATACTTAATGAAAAAATTAAGAGGATATTAACATACTGTCACTTAAGTCTGCTACTGTCTGCTAATAGATGAGGTGCCTGAGTGTAGGTCAGAAGACTGTAGGTTCAAGTACAGCTACAGTCATCAGAAAAGACCAGATGTTCAGGGGCTGCTGTGTCCATACTCCCCTGCAGTTCTATCAGATCAAAATTCATTTAGCAACATAGTAATCTCCATGGGGGGAATTTAATAAAGCCTACATGGTCTTTTTTACTATGTAGGCATCGTTGTACACTGCTTACACAAAAGTAAGCAGGTTTGGATCCAGTAAGCACTGCTTTGCAGCATGCACGAGCGTGCCAACATGGGAAGTTCTGTGGAATGTAAATCACCTCATAAAGAGGTGAAGTGAATCTCATGCAAATGAGGCAAGTAGAGCGATCCAGCAAGCAGATAGGCAGCCCTGCAGATCAATGTCGGTGTCCGTAGTGTACACAGAAAAATTCTCTGTACAGGATTTCAGACAGACAACACAGGCTGTAAAAACGCAGGTAGATGGACAGAAATCACATAGCACATACAGATATGAGCAAAACTATCCACCGTGTGTCCAAAAATGTAAGGGAAATAAGTTAAAATAATTTTTTTTAATTATCTGTGTGTTTGCACAGTGTGCCTCATTGCGCAAACATTTTTTTTTTCATAAGAGTGGGGAAAACCACATTTAATAGTATGTGACATAAATGTATTATAGGACCCTGTGCAGAGTATCTGCAATGGTGGAATGGTGCTGTTGTTAATGAGGTAGGGCCTGGAACCATGTAGTTTGCAGGTTGTGTGCACGTATCCCTATGTAAATGAGGTGGAGTGGTCATCCTATGGCAGGCAAACTATCCTCTCTTCTACCCATCACCCTAGGAGTCTCCCAGGGCTCTATACCAGGACCCCTTCTTTTCTCGATCTTCATTAATGACCTTCACTCTGTCATCCCAGATGCAACCTGCATTCAATATGCAGATTACTCCACTTTAATCTGCTCAGCCACCTCCCAGACAAAACTAATGACATTGTCCCAGAATACATTTAACACTGTTGAAAATTGGCTCTCTAATCATCATCTGATCTTAAACCCTAACAAAACAAAGCTGCTACTTTTTCCCCCACTCATAGGTCCTCATCACTATTCTTTACCATTAAATCTAATAATGGCACCATTATCTCCCCAGAAGCCCAAACTAAACTCTTAGGTGTTATAATAGATAATTTATCTTAAATTTGATATGCATGTCAACCAAACTATCAAAACCATTAATAAAAAACTTGGCTCCCTTTATATGATTAAACCTTTTCTTACTCCACTTGCTAGAACTGCTATTGGCCATTCCCATCTACTCTCTACCCTTCTCTATGCCTCCCTTTATTCACCAATCTGAACAAATCTGACCTTGGCAAGCTCTCTAGCTGTTATAACCACATTGCTAGATTTGCCACAGGCACGGCATTTAGGAAACACCACTGTCATAAGCTACATCTTCTAGCGTGGCTTGAATTACCTAGCCTACTTCAATACAACCAGCTTATAGTGGCATATAAAGTACTCAACCAACCTGAAAATACGCCTGCACTTAAAAACATCATTAGCCCCTATAGTAACCTTGGGCCACCACTCATCTAACAGACTGCTGGTTCAAACATTCAAAACCAACAACTCAGCTGGGGACTCCATGTTTGCCAACTCTGTTGGCAAAACTTGGAACTTCCTTCCTGCCGACCTTACTCTAGTATCCTTACTAACTCAATTCAAAAAAAGTCTCAGACAACATTTTAAGACACAATGGTTATGTCCTTGTTCTAATCCTGACTAGCTCATTTCTATAACTGTGTGCCAAATAGCACTTTATACTACATACAAGCTGTGACATAATTATTAGTTTAGATACTTATATAAGTTTAATAATGATCGAATGTATAACTTGCTTGACTGAACAGTGCCTGTAAACTGTTTGCAACATGTATTGATATTGATTTTTCCTGTATTATTTTTTCTGTATGTTGTGTTTGGAGCTTTTCTCCCTGAGACTCCACTGAAAATGGACATGTATCCAGTTGGACTATCCTGGACAACAAATATAAAATAAATAAATAAAAATAAATGGGTATCCATGTCCACATATTCCTTCTGTGTAGGCATAGAACCATGATGGTGTTCACAGAAGAGTGACATCAGGAGGGTGTGTGTATCTGAGGACTTGTAAACTCACTGGAGTTCAGCTGCGCCTGTTTGCGTGGCATGCCACTGAGCTCAGAGGAGGAGGGTGTACACTGGCTGCTAAGCTTTATTTACCTTTGGGGTGAGTGATTCTGTGTGTTTGGGTGGCGCACCACCGTACTGAGTGTGACCTTTCGGGGGGTGTGTGTATAGTGACTGCTAAGCTTTGTTGACCTTTGCCACACTTGTTTCTGTGTGTTTGCATGGTGCGCCGCTGTGTTGAGTGTATCTAAAAGCCAATGATATATTAATTACTAATGACCCCTGCTTCACTTAAACTAAGGCCATTAAATCTTCTTAATGGCATACTTGGCAGGTGGTATGCATCATAGATAGCCAATCACACAGTCAGCACCTACAGTAGAGCACTATAAAGTATGCATGCATCCTACATTCTGATTTTTCACCCATACTCTACACCATTAGAGTACAGACTTGGGAATTTTAACTGAAAAAATGCTAGGGGCTGCTGCAGTTCTGCTACATCTGTATGTGCTAGATGCCGAAGTCAGTGCTGCTGCTGGTACTGCTGACAACAGACCTAGGCAGAGAAGGAGAAGATTGTTTGGGCCCAGGGTAACCTTCCAGGAGCTACATGAGCTGGAGATTGTAGAGTGGTAGAGGGTGGACAGGGACATACTACACAAACTCACTGAACTCTGCCGCCCTCATCTCAGACCCAGAGCCAACAGAGGGCAACCCATCCCAGTGGAAACATAGGCATGTGTAACCTTTAGGATAATAGCCACAGGTACCTTCCAAACACCAATGAGGGAGATGCTGTGGGTCCACAGGCATCAGCATCTAGGGTACATTTCCTGGATGCCATGCTTCCACATGCCAGTGAGAAAATGTATTTTTCCCTCATCCATAAGGCGAGGGCCAGCAATATGCAACACTTCAACTGTGTAGCACACTACACTGAGGTACTGGGTGCCATAGATTGCACTCATGTACACATCAAGGAACCAACCGGTGACCAGGGTAGAATCTACGTCAACTACAAGGGGTACCACTCCATCAACTGTCAGGTCATGTGCAATGCCCAAAGCATTATCATGAATGTGTGTGCTGGCAGCCCTGGCAGTTATCATGACTCCCATGTCTGGCATGCATCACAACTGTACCAGATGTTTGCCAAGGGGGCCATCCCACACTGCCATTAACCAGGGGATGCTGGCTACACCCTGGAACTGTGGATGATGACACCCATCAGAAATGCACACACACCCACTGAAGAATGCCATAATGAGGCGCACACATAAACTAGGAACATCATAGAGCATGTGTTTGGGCTGCTGAAGTCACGGTTCTAGTGCCTCAATATATCTGGTGGAACCCTACAGTACTCTCCAGCCACATGTGCAAAAATGTTCACAGTATGTGCCATGCTACACAATATGATCCTGAGGAAAATTCTGCAGCAGGAAAAGCAAACGAAAGGGATACACAGCTCTTCACCAGTGCCTAGGTCATCACAGCCACAATCACAAGATGACTCAGAGGAGGAGCCCCTGATGATGTCCCTGTAGGCAGACGTAGGTGTGCCCAGTACACCCTAGGTTTGGCTAAGAGACAATGCATATCACATTCACTGACAACCTAGGGCCCTAGGGAATGACACCTTACTCCCATTTACATACATAGGGAATGACACCTTACTCCTACTCACATACATATAGTAAATGTGTTGATGCCAGGCAACCCACACAACCTGTACCTATCCATGTATTGGTTGTGTACTGCTTGCATCACACAGAGTCAAACCTCAGCTACAGGTCTCTCAACTGCTGCATTCATAAGGTAAGTCTCTAAGCTACACACTAATTGTAAGGATTACTATAATATAGCATATGCATCGATCTGCTGCTGTTATGCAAGGAAATACAGTGGGCTAATTGGACAGATGCAACATCCACATGGGACTACAGATATCCAGTCCAATAGTATGCATTCCTTAATAGTCATGAGGCCTCATGGTTGGAATATTCACTACATCAGTCAAGGGAGATGCTAAACAGTGGGGTCATGTGATATTTGGTCTACTGTATACCCCAGTGGATCATGTGCCATTGTTCCCCCACCCCAACACAGCAATGTACCTATACAACTGTTCTAACAGAAAATCACCTATGGTATATCAGTGGACCAGGCAATCTAAAAGCTGTAACACAGATATTGCACACATCACTGTATGTCTCTCCTCATGCAGGATAACAATGTACATATTTATGCTGTTGACTGTGTGATGAATGACTCCTCTCTGTCTGGTGACCTGAGTGGCTCAGTGCATTAGGGAAGCTAGCATGGGTGATGGTGTTGATGGTTCTAATCTGGAATTGCCCACATCTTTTGAATGTGAGGTAGTACTATGTTGGTGTTTTCACAGACTGTCATACCTTTTACTGCAAGAAATATGGACAAAGCCAGTAAGAATGGGGGGACAAAGGCCCAACCATAGTATCAGATTTCAAATATTGTCCCCATGAACCTAGAAAGTCACTGGGAGTAAATGTGTTGCATTACTACATATGTTCTGAAGGGGAGAACGTCTGAAACACAAATGTTTGTCTGTAAGTAGTATAATGTAGTGACGTCAATATTCAATACTTCACCAGAAGACCACAAATGTATGAGGAACAGAACAAACATATGAGGCAAAACTCTGGACATTCCATGAAAATCAGGACAGTTGAGAGGTATGCGGACTGTCAGTCTGTTGGTGGTGTAACATTACCAACCTCAGTCACATATTTAGTACAGCACACAGCTGGAGAATGCTGTGGACATTTTGAGTGAAGTGCAGTACTGCAGAAACAGGGGTGGGTTTTAATGTCTGTAGCATACAAAATCCCAGACTAGAGTACAGGTAGGTGTGGACTGGTGTCATCTTATTAGCACTGACAGTCCCACTGGGTATGCCCATACACTTAGTTAAAATGAGCACAATCCTGTTGCCCCTTCATCAAAATGACCTGTTAGGTTTAAATGTCTATACAGACAGATATACGTATACATCTCAGCCTATCACTATCTCTCTCTCACATGCATAGTATAGCTATCCCTATGTAGTGACAAATAGATATCTAGTGATATGTATAGCTATATATATTAAAATGATACATACACCCCCCATATATTTACATAACACATATACATATCATACACACACACACAGCTACAAATATATATATATATATATATATATATATATATACACAGCCCTGTTATATACAGAAATGTGTGTGTGGATGTCTGTATTGTTTAACATACCCTAATAATGGCGAGTTAATCTCCACTAACCCACAGTCATACTGTTGCACAAAAGATCTAAACTATGGGTACAACAGTACAAATTCCACTAACCAACAGACCCTTGTGCTTGCTGGATGTCACCACATAGACTGACACAGGTGAGTAGGTGCTGTAATGTACAATGTTTGTCAATGCGTGTACGGACAGGGCAACTTGTTCCTGCCCACAGGTATGCCTGTGTAACTGGAAGCAACCATATATGGCCATACTGATAACTGTACACACATAGCTAGGATAATTACAGTTATCTTACTGCTAGGATACTAGCTGCAGATAACAGTATGAAGCAATATCACATTGCAGGCCACAGAAGCTGGTCATCACAGGCCTAGTTTGTGTAATGCACAAGTACTGTGCCTGCAACCACCCATACAACAGACTTAACATGTGGCATGTGGGATACGTACTGTGATCTATAGTGTATAAGACTAGATAGGTAGGGGTTCTAATCTTACTCCAGTCTACTTGGGTGCGTGACTGTGCCAAGAGTGTGTGTGCGTGTTTATTTCCCTGCAAATGAACAGACATGCCCTCATGGGCTATCCACCTGCAATGGTTAGACATTTTTTGGCCCTGTAACTTGCTGCTAGCTTCCACACTGCCCTCTTCAGCAAGGCCTGATGACGTCAGCCACCTTAAGACTACCAGCTGACAGTGTAATATCAGATGTAAGCCATGGCACATGTGATCATACCACTCAAGTGTACCTCATTATGAGGAATGTTCCTCATTTGGGGTCTTAAAATATTCATGTTCCTTGAAGTTCCACATTGAAGGATCTGTCACCCATTCAGTGTTAGCAATGTTTTAACTAATATCCATGGTAAATAGAGGTGAATCATATTAATTCATTAAAAGTACTATTATATAATTAAAAATATCACATTTTAACCATCCTATGAGCTTCCCAAATGAAGTTGATAGTAAGCTGTTAGTGAGTGTTCAACATTTTGCCCATTTATTCCACATTGTGAAAGGTGGTGTTCCTCATTTTGGAGATGGAAGGTTGAGAGCTATGCATGTGATAAGTACCGTGATCTATAGTGTATAAGACTAGATAGATAGGGGTTCTAATCTCACTCCAGCCCACTTGGTGCATGACTGTGTCAGAGTGTGTGTGTGTGTGTGTGTGTGTGTGTGTGTGTATCTCCCTGCAAATAAACAGACTCGCCCTCATGGGCTATCCGCCTGCAATGGTTATACACTTTTTGGCCCTGTAACTTGATGCTAGCTTCCACGCTGCCCTCTTCTACAAGGCCTGAGGATGTCAGCCACCTTAAGACTACTAGCTGACAGTGTAATATCAGATGTAAGCCATGGCGCATGTGATAAGTACCGTGCTCCATAGTGTATAAGACTAGATAGGTAGGAGTTCTAATCTCACTCCAGCCCACTTGGTGCATATGTATATATCCATATGGCATAAACTTGGTAGCCTACACATATGTAGGGTTTTGCAATGTTTTATTTGTAGTGGGTGATGTGGCCCCCCCAAAGGAGTAACCATAAGAAGGCCTGCATATGTCATCAAGCATATGTCCTAAAATGATAGTACTTAGCAGACATGAGGTGTGTTGCATGCACTACATACTGTGATCTGTAGGATGTACCATTACACAGGTAAGTGTGCACACCTATATACTGCCAACCTGCACTACGTGTGCCTTGGCATGCCCTGTATGTATTGATTGGAAGTGGTGCTAGCCTCAATGCAGCCATGTGTTTGTGTGAGCCTGTTAAAGCATTTTCCATGTTATGGAACCATGGGATGTATGGAATGAACAAAGAGAGTACTGTAGCCTTTGACTGTCACTGGTCAGAAAGATGTGGATGCATTCACTGTTGTACAACCAATACTGTCAGGTTTGGGAAGAACATCACGGATTGGCACTGGTATACTGAATGTGGCAGTCATCACAGCTATCATTGTGTGCAATGGCACCCTTGCCATGTCACTACACAGGCATATCATAGCAGCCACACAGGTTCCAAGGTACATCAATACACACTGTAGAGAACATGTCCTATGGAGTCCATGTCAGGACCGTACATGTGTAATCTGTCTCCAAAATGCTTTGGAGTGGATGTGTACGTCTCCATACAGGGAGGTGTCAGTTCCCATTGTGTACATCCCATATATCCATGACAGGACTAACACGTGTCATTTCTGCTACACACCAACATCAGTGTGATATGCATAGTACATGCTGGTGAGACAGATATGCAACACAAACAGTGCACCCTACATGAAACAGGCCCTCCATGCATGTCACGCATACATCTGCTGTGACACACATCTGCAGGTTACACATCGGGATGCAGAACACAACAATCATAACTGCTGCCAGGCAACTGTTGGTACTGGACATAGGATATATGTAGATGCATCATCTTCATCAAAACCCTGGCAGCACTTATGAAGGATAGCAGACATTCTCACATATTAGGGATGCATGAGTATGCTGAATGCCAACACTGTCTTTGTTAGCTTGTTATACACATATGAATCTAGGGAGCCATGCAGTTATAGTGCTCTACCTTGCTGATGACATATGTCCGCTGTGCTGACATGCCATCCTGTGCTGCTTTAATTCTGCTGTGTATCCATAGGTTATCCCAACAGGCTCCTGTAACAGAAACATAATCAGGCCTGTGACACACCTATCATTGTGTAACTATTCAGTCAATTCAACAACATAAAGACCACATATGGTACACAAATGTATGTGGCAAACACATGACAAATGCCAAATACAGTATCTCATTACCCACTACAAGTGGCATGGTGAACCAACACTGCATTACACAAGTACATGTTAAGTAATATAGTCACCCTGAGCATCAAACACATAGCTTCATCTCCCAGCATCAATGTCAACGATGTAGCACAGGTATCATCACTTGCATAGGGTATTGTGTGGGGATGCAGCAGGCCTAGGCTGGCCCACATGGTAAAGAGCATATGTGTGAGTCAGGGGGCAAGTAAGATGGAGCATGGTGAGGTGCTGCGTGCATCTGTAGGTGAACTGCATTTGACAGTGGTGTGTGTGCGCGTGTATGTCTGTGTGTGTGTGTGTGTGTGTGTGTGTGTGTGTGTGCGCATGTACACAGTCAAGCTCAGTGCTAGCCCTACACGTGTGTATGTTAGAAAGCTTTGGACCATACATGGTAGAGTTGACAGTTCACCATCTCTGGCTCTGAACACAGGAAATGGCTCTGCCAGGAGTTGCACTGGCACCTCAATTCCCAAGTTCAGAAGTGGTGCTAGTACCTGATGGTGACTGCTGTCCACTGGGACTGTGTCCCCATGGGACTGCCCAGGACCACGAGGCCATGGCCTGCCATATCATGGTGTGGACAGCACACTCCCATCTGTAGTGTTGGATGTACTGCCACTACGGGAGTGTGAGTGTGCATGGCCACATGGACTCTCAGCAGACAGTGTTGCTGCCCTACATCCACGGGTCCGATGCTCAACTCCAACTGCACATTCCAGCACAGACAATGTGTGGTCCAAGACAGACACTGTCTCAGCCCTCCGTCTGTCCACTGCATCAGTCAACTGATCCAGGGTGTCCCCAATGTGGTGGAGGCTGTCACAGATGTCAGACTGTTCTGTTCAGAATGTGCCTGTGCCTCCATGATGGCCAGAAACATGCGCTGGGTGACGCGAGATGTGCCACCTGCAACAGGTGGTGGACAGACTGCAGGCCTCCTACAAGCACCACTGTCAATCTGCCTGTGTGGGACCTCACCATCTCTCTGGCTATGACCAGTGTCTATACTCATTGGAGCCATAGTTGCCACACTTTCCTGTTAAATGTCTCCACCCTCTGACTGTCCAATATCTGTGACCTCTAGGGATGGAGTATGTGTGGCCATACAGACTGTGTGCAGTGACAATGGGGGCAGAAGAGTGATGTCTACCTGTGGGACAGATTCAGCCCCTGACACCCCCACCTTTGCCTCACTGTGGTCACCATCATCATCAATGTCCGAGGAGACAGTGACATCAGGTTGTGTAGGAGACAGACTCCAACCCCCACAGTCACCTGCAACAAGAATGAAAAAAAGCAGTACATTAATACCTGCACTACTGTGGATGAACAGCATCCACGACTCATAACAACAAAGATCCACAACTGGATTAGTGGTCAAACAACTTCCTTCTCCACCTTAGTCCACAAAGCACTGACTCAGAACACAATTCAAATTCAACTCAGGGCCTTTATAACCATCACTTGAAGTAAATCAAGTCAAACATGACCAGTAATATTTACCTTTTGCTTACTCAGTATGACACTACAATTGAAAAAACAACACATAAAACCCAGTACAACTCTCATCACAAATATATGGAAATACACATTTCACTGCCTAATCTATTTGCCTTCAACCTGTTGTATTTTAAATGGCATCAAACAAAATGAAGTAGAAGTCACCATTTTAAATGGCATGTTAGATTCCTTTCCTCATTTAAATCAGGAGCCTTATCTGCTCTTACCTGTAACTGCCACAGTGTATCTGTTTGTTGAACTACACTCCTGTGACTACCCCCTCTCAAAACTTTAGGTACCTCTTCCAGACTGGCATTTAAAATCATCCTACGCTGTCTACACACATAATTACGTGTACACAGGACATTATTCTGGCCCTTAAATGCACTGGACTGTAAATGCTCCTTAACAAAACAAGTATCATACTTACCAGGGGCAGGAAAATGGCCTTGGGCAATACCTGATGGACCTGTGAAAAGTTGAGGGTGGGGTAATGTCAGTACCACTGCATGTTGCAGCACAACAAGGTAATACTCCATATAGCTCACATTTACAGTAGCTACTGTGTTACTTGTTGTACTGGTCCCAATTTACGCATGAGTATACCTGAGGTTACACCCTCCAAAAGAACAAAGACCTGACCCCCCATATAAAAGTATCTACAGCCTGACACACTTACTGCTACAGTATTACAATGCTGATCATAGTAAGCTTACCTGCACAATTCTCAGCTGTGGAAACTGACACCTACCTCCACGATGTACATTGTGATGGATGCCTGGGAGCTGCTGCATGTGCCTAGGTATGCCAGGAATTCCTAAGTTGCTGAGAGTTGTTATTCTTCTGCAGGCCTTGCCCTGGTAACAGCACGATCCCTAGCTATATCAGTTGCCCATCCACATATCCACCTGCAGCATTAATCATATTGGTGGTGTCGAACTTGCTCATATGTCCTGCCCTACTGGCCCGTGGCATTAATGTCACGGACAAGGTCTGACCAAAATGCAGCCCACTGTTCCCTATTATGTTTCCCCCTGGATAACAGGATGTCATGATGCTGCCTTAGTTCTTGCAGGATTATCTAATTCACTGCGTCCGAGAAGGGTGGGTGTCATCTGTGGTGCATTATTAATGAAAGACAACACAAGGGGAACAGATTACAGGATCAGATACGTGGACATCCACTAAGTACAATTACAGCAACGGCAAAATGGTCGACACTATCCACTACTTGCTCACACAAGACATAACCCACAGTGTGACAACATACTACATGTGTGGCTACAACCAAGATAGTACCATTACCAAGGTATTCCCTGTGTGCCTTGACATCTTCTGCTGTATGATCATACACCCAACTCCCCAGTCCACTGTGATGTGTCCCCTAAGGCCAACCACACAATAATATGTCATAGAAGCAGTGCCAGACAAATAGCAGTGTGCTATAACAACTACTATATAGGGACAGCCTGACTATACCAGTGTGCCACACTGACAAAAGACAATGTCACCCTGCTGTATTGTACATTCCCGGAAGGTGTAAATAAGCTGGGTATCACTGACATATCATTACCACAGGTCTATGATCAGCTTACTGCTGTAATCCCTATTCCCCATACTTCTATCCTCCCAGCTGAATCCTGTTATACACAAAAAACAATTACATACCTGCTAGAGTGCAGTACTCTTCTGTTGACCTGTGTGCCTGGTAAAGTTTCACAAAGGCGTGCTCTGTGTGAGTAAGGTGTCATAAAGAATGGTTTCCCATAGCCAGCTGCCTGCCTTTTAAACATACTCCCCATCAGCAGGTGATTACCTCTAAACCAATCTGTGGTTCTGAAATGGTAATTGCACTATCATTAGCCAATGACATGCAACCACTGTGCAATTCATGTAGACCTGGGCCCCTTTCTTAGCTGTTGAGATGGACACTACTGAGGTAAGGAGACTACATCTTCACAGAGTATAAGTCTGTAGCAGAAACCTTTACATAGAGCTGTGTGTACCACAAGCTGCAGCTGCAGATACTAGACATAGGCAGAGAGTGTGAACACTTTGGAGGACAACAAGCTGTAGGCATATCTGTGCCAGTTGTGTCAGCCTTGTTGTAGAGGCAGCGCCAGGGTGAGGGTACCATTTACACTCCAATTAAGGCATGTGTTTAAGGTACAGATATTAGGTAACTAACTAACTAACTAAATAACAAAGTACTAGGCAACATATAGTACTGCTATACGGGTATGTGACTTGTGTCCCTACCTGCTGGCTGTGACTTCATGCATTGAAAAGTGGTTATTTAATTTGCAATGCTTTGTGTGGCTAAGAGTGTATTAGTGATCCATTAATTATTGTCTTCAAAATAATGTAATTGAAATGCAGCACAACACTGGCTTTGAACCCAGGACTGTGTGTGGCAAAACGTACTCTATGCAAGTCATTTAACAGACTGAGCTACTGAGTTACTGCTACAGAAGGTGTACTTGCAAGACATATGTGCACAATAATGGCTGTGACAAACATTTCTACAGCCGTCAGTATGTGCATGGCTTTATATGGATGTAGGTTTGCACCAGAGTCCCAGTTGAACATGTATTTTGCTATGAATGCCTTAGCAGGTGACTTTCTATATGTTGCTGATAAAAGAGCACATTTACCTGCTATCACAGGCCTCAGTTACATCCATTATCATGTGTTTGGCTGTCTAGTGATGTACTACTGTACCAGAATCCAAGGTACACTCCCATTTTATCAATTACTGTTTATTCCAGTTTGCCCGGTGCAGTGTGGCACGCAGCTCCACTGAAACATGCCTAATGACTGTAATTGGCAATTGCTATGTTTTGTTTAAACCACCTGTTTTAATTAAGAGTTGCACGACGTGCCAAGCTAATGTAGTGTGCTGCAGGTGTGACAGGCTTGGGTTCGAAACATGACAGAGGTGTTTATTTTGTACATGTGACTTACAATGTTAAAAACACATACTCATTATAGCTCTATTTAGATGAGCTAAGGGAAGCTGCGCAACGTGCAGCTCCTTGCTAAAAAAATATAAAAAAAAGAAAAAAGGGGAGATAGGAAAGTGGTGAAGTGGGGGCAAGCAGGAGGAAAACATATTGAAAGGCAGGGAAGGATATGCAGGAAGAGTGTAGGAAAGAACCATAGCTATCCATTTCTTGTAAAGCAACAACTGATCACTTTGACAGATTTGTCCATGAATTTGGATTCTCAAACCCCAGAGAGAAGGGGGAGGACAACATAACTGTGTTGCCAAGCCAATTGGATCAAATTATGTGTGTCCAGTGGACACGTGTGAAATGGAGAGCTATATATGGGACAATATTTCTTTTTGGGGACAGGTGCCCATTTTTTTTAAGGTGAGAGTGGAATGTTAGGGGAAGGGACATAATACGTGAGGGGAAGGCAAGTAGAGTAGGTGAGGATGCATTTGCAAACAGACAAGAAAGCAGACAGGGGAGGTGTGTGACTCATGAGGGGGTGAACACCATTGACAGGGAGGGTGTTGTGGAATCCAATTCCCATGTGCGTCCAGATGGCACCAGCATTACTCACATCCCCACCCATAGGACCATTGACACTGCTCAATCACTGCCCCAAGGGTGGATGTGCCGGAGGCTGGGCACTAGGGTGATGCCCCCCACCAGGTCAGCCAGCATGCCTTCAGTCTGGCGCAGTCATTGGTCATAGCCACAGTGGACTATCCTGCACACCAGGACCAGTAGCTCATCATGGTTGACCACTCTCCCACTGCCACCACTGCCAGAGGGGAGTGGGCCCCGTCCCCTGAGGCAGTACTACCTGATGCCGCAGGTAGTACAGGGGCAGCACAGGGAGCACTACTGGTCTGGGTCTCAGCCGTGCTGGGATCCGGTACCATGGCCAGTTTAGGCAAGGTAGGGGGATCAGCCAGAACCAGCTTACCTTGATGTGCTGTGGTACATGAGGTAAAACAATATCTTACAGTTAGTAACAACAAAACCATTGTTAGTGTGAACAGAATGGAACATATTTATTAATGCAAATACATATTAATATATATTATGTATAACACAACATAATGTAACATAACAATCAGTATGGTAACAGCATGCCAGTGTGAAGTAAACCATACAGCCAACAAAACAGTTAGTTGAACAAAATATGTTAATATTGAATCATAATAAAACATAACAATAAATAAACCACATTTCCCAAAATATAGTTTAACAAAATATATTAATATTAAATAATAAAAAATACATTACAATAATGAATAAATTAAGATAAGGGGTGGAGAGAGAGAGAGAAACATTCCATTAGTAACACTGCAGATGATATCCCTGACAACACTGGTCATACATACTTCTACAGGTGTGTACTGACAGTTGTGATTACAGTGAAAACAATTCTCCTATAGCTGTTGTAGCACATACATACCTTTCAAGCTGATAGTATGGGAGAATAAGGGCCATGAACTAACAAATGCAGGTGCAGAACTACTCAGAATGATTTCACATAATGTGGACTTATATAACTATCAGGGTGTTTTGTAAATTGATTTGGTAATACATTGCATTCCAGGTAATAATTTATCTGGTAAATGTGACAGATGGATTAGTCAGTTCTAATTACATTACGTAAAATTGTGACACTTGAGAGGCATATCGTGTACCGTAATTAAACTAGACAGCGGTCATGGCAGAGTTGAAAGGCATGGGAGTAGAACCCACTAGCTGTGATTGCAGGGGACATCTGCAAATAATTTAACAATTGACTGCAGCAGCATAGTACAGACAAGCAAGAGATATAGCCATACTGGGATTACACAGTTTTATTTCTGAATCAACAATGCTAATGCACACATTCTTGCTATTGCGTGTAACATTCTGTGAGATCTAAACACAATATCTGCACATAATATGGGCTAACTCACCCATCACATTTTTGTGTTCTTGGGGAGAGAGAAACTGTGAGCATCACGTGACTGATAATGAATGTACTGCTACACAGCACTGGATTCGAACCCAGGACTGTATGTGGCAAATTGTACAGTGTGCAAGGAATTTAACAGGCTGATGTATTGATTCACTGTTGAATACAGGGTTACTGATACTTGCCTGGAGACCACCTGGAAACATACTATGAATTGTGCAATACAAGTTACAGGAATATTCTCTAACATTCTAGTACTTATACAGTGTTTTACTAGACTGCAGTGCCAACAGAACATACAGGCATGGTATACAACTATACTGCATATATTACTATAGCTTTATTTCACTTTCAACAATACAGGTGAACACATATCATTGGTATTGGTTTGCAATATCTGTGAAGTCCACACACAGAATACCTGGCTGTGGAGTGGGCTAACTTACCCATATATCTTTATTACCTGATGTCTGTGGAAGACAGAGCATTATGTGATTAGTATTGGCCTAGAGAAAGCCTTGAACAGTACTATGAGATAAGCAATACACTTTGCAGCCATTATAGTTAAATTCTGCAGCTATTATAGTGTTATACTTAACTGCAGTAACCTTACTTTATAGACTCAATGCATACATCTCTACTGCAAAGGTTATGACAAGACAATTCTGATTTACACTGTTTTCTTTGCTGTTATTTGTATCGTTTCTTGTTTTTATTGTAGTACAGTTATTACTCATTTATTGCACTACAGCTCATGCTCTAGAGGGCAGAATATATGTGTGTGAATGAGAGGGAAGATAGAGGAATGGTGAGGATGCAAGGAGTAGAGGTGGCGAAGGTGGATGAGTTTAAATACTTGGGATCAATAGTTCAGAGTAATGGTGAGTGGGGAAAAGAGGTGAAGAAAAGAGTACAGACAGGATGGAGTGGGTGAAGAAGAGTGTCAAGAGTGATTTGTGACAGATGAGTACCAGTAAGAGTGAAAGGGAAGGTCTACAAGAGGGTAGTGAGACCAGCTATGTTATATGGGTTGGAGACAGTGGCATTGACAAAAAAGGCAGGAGTTAGAGCTGGATGTGGCAGAGTTAAAGATGTTAACATTTGCACTGGGTGTGACAAGGGTGGACAGGATTAGGAATAAGTATATTAAAGGGTCAGCCCAGGTTGGAAGGTTTGGAGACAAGGCCAGAGAGGCAAGATTACATTGGTTTGGACATGTCCTGAGGAGGGATGCTGAGTATATTGGGGAAAAAGATGCTAAGATGAAGCTACCAGGTAACAGGAAAAGAGGAAGGCCTACGATAAGGTTTATGGATGTGGTGAGAGAGGACATGCAGGTGGTTGGTATGACAGAGCAAGATGCAGAGGACAGGAAGAAATGGAAACAGATGATCCGCTGTGGTAACCCCTAACGGGAACAGCCAAAAGAAGATGATGATGATTGCAATACAGCTCTAATTCCACATGCATTGTACTACAGCTCTAATTCCAACCTTATTGCACTGCAGACTTTATTGTATATACTTTATTGCAGTTAATGCTTTACTCTTGTTTGCTTATTGCACTACCATTGGTATAATACATCTATACTCACCACACTCACGGCACAACCTGGCCAGGCGCCCGGCATGATACCTGACATTGAGAGCCCTCTCAGCTGCAGTTGTAGGAAGAGAAGCACACCATTATGTATACCAGTTTTGCAAACATTCAGATTCCATATTGGTAAAACAGAGGATAAAGTACTTACATACCTGTGGGCATTCCCTGCCCTCACTTCTTGGACTCAGGTGCCCAAGGTTCTCTTGTTTTGTCCTTTCAAGTCATCATGGTGATGATGACACTGCTCACCTGTGCGGGAGATACCAGTAACACTGGTGAGTTCTCTGGCCAGCTGGTCCCAGGCCTCCACCTTACATTCAGAGCCCTAGAAACCACCCTGCAGCAACCTATCATCATGTGTTTTTACAAGGAGCCCAACCATGACCCTGAATTCCTGAATGCCCCACTGCTGCACCCGAAAGCGCACACCTTCTCCAACACCACCAGCCATAACACAGAAGACTGAACTCCAATGGATTCTGCAGAAATCCCTGTCTCATGATCTTTATATAGACAGTTTTTCCCTCTTACACCTCACTGAGCAACATTCAAAAAAGTGCCGCTTTGCTTAGCAGCACGCAAACCAGCCAAACAGAGCTGAGCAGCGCGCAAACACACACAAACATGGTTTTAGTGAAGCTGAGCACGGCGCAAAGATTGACAGCCATTAACATGTTTATGCAGAACTTAGCAGGTTTAGGCACGGTTGCGCACAGTGTAGCGGAACCATATTTTAAAATTTTGTCCATAACGTGTGCAACAAAAATAGAGACAAGTTCTGAGTTCCATGTATTCGAACCCTGGACCTACTACACATACAACCGTAACTCTACTCATTTAGCTACGTGGATATTAAGAAATGCGGTAAACTTTTAGATACACCACTGAGCTACCTGTTAGCAGTGCTGAGCACCACGCAGTGCAAACACACTTAAACATACCAATAAATAAATAATTAATTACATCTGGTTTCTATTTTTAGATGTCTGTCAGGTGTCTGCCATGTATGTATGAGTGCCAGTCGGCTTAGCTGCAGTCTGCATAGTGCAAACATGCCAAAAAAAAGACAAAATGTCATTATTATTATTAATTACATCTGGTTTCTATTTTTAGATACCGGACAGGTGTCAGCTGTCTACATGTGAGCACAGCTTGGCATTACTAGGCTCCTTGCTGTGCTGCGCAAACATGCAGTTTAAAAAAATATATAAAATAAAAGACAACACTGATTCAATATCCGTGCTCCTCAGCTCTCCCTTGGCAACACACCATCATTAATAATGCATGGCGTGCTGCTGAGGGAGGTTGTGGCCATGTACATGTATACATTACGTGTAGGCTCTACACAATGCCTACATAGAGTTTATTAAATCCTGGGGCATCTCCTTTATACCGTAGTAACTATTCACAACATTTCTTACCATATCCTAGCCAGTTACAATATACCTGTATGACACCTACAAACCACATAGCACATGGAAATGAACCAGAGTCCCACACAATCAAACCAAACACTACTATTCTTGGGGGATTTCAGCTATCCATCCATAAATAAGAAAACTTACAAGGATATAAATGAATACACATATTGCTTCTCAGACTTCATTAGTGCAAACTATCAATACCAAATAGTACAATACCCTACTAGGGTCTTAGGCTCATAGGCAAGTGCTAGGCTAGCTGCCTTTGTGGGCCATTTTAAGACTATCCAAATTTTGTAAAGGTGAGAATCAAAGCCTGTATCTTGTGCTGTGAGTTAAACACCTTAACCATTACGCCAGCCTCCAAAACAAAATAGGTTCACAGGGTAGGTACTACGCTTGTAGGCCATTTTATGTCTTGACAATTTGCCTTTCAAAGCTGAGAGACCCTGTACCTTGTGTCTGTGAAGTAAACACCTTAACCATTATGCCAACTCATACAAGTTTACTTGACCTGGTTCTCACAAACACAGCCAAGTATTCTTTAAAACTGAAGTTGCTCCAGCACTGGTCAGATATGGCTACTGTTTATTAGTATTCAGTTTCAGATCCCAACCCAACTTACCCACAAATCCCACTGTCTTTAGACATTCTCTAAAGGCAAATGCTACAGCTAGCTGATGATTTGAAGCAGTCAGAGGACTCCCAGATCTTCCAAGAGAGACTAGTACATACAAACGTATAGTGGTAGAACAGATGTCTAAAGCCAAATACTAAAAAGAGCAGTATCATGTTATTTATATCACGAGAACCCTTGCACCTACCGCATAAACACACCCCTCAGAACCAACACAGTTATCAAGGACCCAGGCTCTTTTGTAGACAATGAACTCTCCTTTGACCACCATATATGTGTTGTGATTAGAAAACCCATCTAAGTATCCCAGCTGATTACAGAAGTCCTATCTTCCAGGTCCAGGACGTTATTATCCCTCTCTATTCCTCCCTTTGTAGGCCTATAACTGAATATAATGCTCCCTTCAACATACATCTCTCCACATACATGATCTAACTTGAAAAATCACAAAGATCTCATAAAAAAAAACAAGAGTTTGAATTTTGTGAGCTACACAGAATGTCTTAAAGCTCTATTTCTGTTTTGTGTCTCATCAGCTCCAACAATGTTATCTTTGTCTAGCTTACAAAGCCTCAAATGACCAGAGCCTGCGTGTCCCACAAGTTTTCAAAGAATGCAACATCACAAACCTCTGCACATGACAGCTATACTTCTACCTCAACATAAACATAACTTGCTGGAGAGATGGATACCTCTCTCAAATAATTTGTCACCTCTAAAATAAACCTCTCCTTTGTTAGCAAATAATGCAGCTCCATTACTTATATGAATGGATGGGTAACCATAAATTCAATACAGTCCTGGACATTCATTCCCTTATGGAAATAAGTGGTGAGACTTGCAGTGCCTAGACTACAAATGATCTACTTGAGCAACTGCCCAGTAAAATCGTTATAACAGATATAAGAGGTACAACACCCTGTATGAAAGGAATGAAATTTATCTGTACACTGAAGTACAGGTTTGTGTGTGTGTGTACTTATGTTTATACATACACACACATTTGATACTTGCGTATTATTGCAACCAGACTCTGACCAGGAGAAGCAACTGTTTTCCAAGCCATACTCCTGCCGAAATATGTACTCAAAGTTTGTTATGAAGGGAAAATAACACTTCTTTATACATTATATATATATATATATATATATATATATATATATATATATATATATATATATATATATAGAATTTTGTTTTTTTGGGAGGGTAGTCGGGTGGACAGACATGGAGCCGTGAGTGTCGTAAGAGACTAACGACTTTTCCTCATTCATCGATGGTAGCTGTTTGAACCCAAAAGTTTGTAAGTGCATGACATCAGTTAGGCACACTTTAACATTTATGTACAGAAAAGTGGACTGTCATTTAGTAAAATTGCTGGTGAAATCTGTCTTCGTAAGCACACCTCTCAACCATGCACAGCCATGTATGAAGTGTTGCTTTCCTATTATATTGTTACTGGGTCACACTTAAAAGCTGCATTTTCTGGCCAGACAATTGAGGACATCAGTCAGCATATGAATGAGGAATGTTTCACGTTCAAATGTCATAGCCTTCATAACATGTATGTCAGTGTAAACATTTTTTTGGGACGACATAAGCTTATAACGACAGTCTTTTAAAATAGCTCTCCGCTTTTACCTATTTTTTCCATTCTGTTTTTGGATTTCTGGGGAATTTCTGAAGAAAGAAGGTGACAGATGCATCCTAACAATATTACACCATGGCCAAAGTATATGGCGGTCTGATCAACCACAAATAAAATGACTTCACCTAAAAACATTTACAGAACACATAGTCAAATAGATTATACTTAAGACACATACATGGACTGATATCATCTGGTAAAAGTGGGAATTACAATCTCAGGTAGTGAGTCTGTTAGCTGGTGTCAATAATACAGAAGTACTATATATATATATATATATATATATATATACATATATATATATATATATATATATATATATAGAGAGAGAGAGAGTGAGAAATACACACACACACACACACACACACACACACACACACACACACACACACACACTGTGATGCCAGGTGTAATGATAGACTAAAAGGGGAAAAAAAAGAATAGTGAAGCCTGGGGTAATGCCTTATACTATAACCAACTACAAAAGAATAAACAAATTAGAAATACTTGTTAGTTCCATTTCTTACTCCTCCAGCTCCACTGTTATTCAGTTTGATGGACGTCTCATGAAAAACAGCTGAAAACCAAGTAAAAAGGGAGGCCAAGTCCCCCAAGGTATTCTTTATATAGTCTCTTCATTTTAAAGAAGACAGTAGACGTGTGGGCCCCTCAAAGTCCTCACCACATATCTCCTAATACTGAGACAGTGACCAGCCACATTTCTGCAAACTGTTTTATTTATACCAAATGCTTTCTGCTCATTACCCTCTACTCTAACACCTTTCCTAAATTCATCTTTATACCAGAAAAGCACACTTTGAAAAATATATTCTGACCAGCTCTTCTAAACACATATACTTTTTCATTATATTTAGCTCAATTTGGCGATATGATACAGCATTCCCAGAACTTATACCCTTACTGGATTTAAATTAGGAAAACTTTTTACTGCTCCAAGTCATCTTACATAACTAAACAATTATTTAAACAAATTGTCACATCACTCCATAGATTAAACTTAGACAATTCAGATCCAATAAGACTTATTCTAATGCTTAGTAGGCTCCTTAACCTTGTCTGATTTATCCTTCCATTGCTCATTTTCCTACTGGATAACTTTTGTATACCCTCCCTTTTATTTCTTGTATGTCAATTTTCCTCTTCTCTTTCAATATATAGTACTAATTTTACCACCTTCCACTCAACAGATGCAAGACAATTCTCACCAAACTAATGTCCAGTCAATCCAGATGTGCCTTCCTCCAGTGTGCCCATATTTTTCCTCACATCAAAAAAGTATTTAATATTTTTATTTGAAATACCTAGTGTTCATTATATGTGTGCTTACTGTATACATATTGTTACCCTAAAGTCATCCATATACTTTGTTTTTTTAATTCCATGGTAAATTATTATCCACATCTTCAATCTAGTTAAGTACCTTCTCTTACTCAGCTCTTATTTTGGTTACTAGTTTCCTGACTTTCTTCACATCTCTGCACTTTTTTACCCTTTCTGCTCCTACTCACTCCTCTGCCATCAATGAACCTCATCTTTCACCTCCTTCATTTTGGCAGGGAAAAAAATCTAGCTGCAGGCTGGCACAGTTGGTATAATGGTTGAAGCGCTTGCCTCCAAAGTCTGTATGGAATTTTCATGCTCTGTCTCTGTGGGGTTCCTCTCACCTTCCAAAAACATGCTGGATGTTTCCACCTACACTTATCCAAGAATGGAGTTGAGGGCAGCAGCAGAGACTCTGGGTGATGCCTACTAAGAGAAATGCTGCAAAGACCAACAACTTTAGGCATCAACTGTAGTACACAATGTCAGTACACAATGTCCTTTAGAGTGGAGAAAATGGATCACAGGCTGTGGGCTACTTCACTACTAGCCACTAGACAGTGTAAAAAATTGGCTGTAGGTGACTTGGTTGAGTTGACTAATGTCACCAGAAATCTTGCTGCAGAATTAGAGATGACAGTTTATTCACAAACTGTTCAGATGTTTGCAGCATTACAATGACCGTACAATATAAGCCAAACAATTTCTAGTCATTTACAAATACTGCTTCTTTACCAGTAACTGTTCTTTAAAGACAGTAGACAATTGCCAATCTTGTACAATATATGTGCGCGCGAGTGCAAACACACACACATATATATATAAATTTGAAAAGAATATTTCTCAAGTTATCAGATATTCACTTTCAAAAATATCCAATTTTTTATACCACTTTCTCTAAATGTAATCCCTCGAAATAAAATGTATTCCTCATTTCTTGACTTTTCAAATACATATAACTCAATTTCAGAAAATTAGGAACAGTTGTCAAAAGAAATGTCACAAATATAATCTGTACTTGAGACTCTCTCAGTCAAATTTACTCCAGGCTATTACATAAGAAACTAATTAAATATAAAAAAAAGAAGTGAATCCCTCTCTTCAGTCCAATAAAAGCTGATGTTCACAGCAATAAGGAGTTCCTCTGAGGGGAAACAAAAACAGGGCTTCAAACTACTGGAGAGATCATACATTAGATATGATATTATAACAGTACAGGCTATAAATGCATGATTTTTATGTACTAGTTTTAGTCACAGGTTCTTCATTTTCTTTGTTGCTTTTCTTAAATATTTTGCAATATCCATGCAACATGGCCACGGGCAGTTTGTGACAGCTCTTTTTTAGTATGATGCTCTTTGACTATGATGAGGATTGCACTTTTTCCTATTTGCACATCATTCACTCGCAACATTCAGGTCAGGATGTTACTATGATGCCCATCAGATATTTTTGGAACTAGAGTGGAAAGGTTACCATGGAGCTTAAACCTAATAGAAAAGCAGGTCCTGATTTAAACAGGTTAGTGAAGAGTCCTCTTCAAAAAAAAAAAAATATGCAGCAACCAGTTTCTCAATTAAGTCTGAACTTACTTTTACTTGGACCAAGTAAGTCTGCAGTATTGAACTAACCACACCATAAACATGTCTGAAGTAAGCCTCAGCAACTATTTGCTGCTTTTCATAGTATACAGTCCACATGAGAAAATATATAAATGTATTTTACTTTGAGATTAAATTATTGTTTCCATTAGCATAATTAGCTCATGATGGGGTCCATCTTCACTTTTAGTGCTTGCATTTCACTTTTCTACGTATTTGAAAGTTATCGATCACTTTTCATAAGGCAGACAATACAGCATAACTACACCGCCACAGTGACCAATTTTCTGCTGTACAAAGTAAATTCTTAATTAAACTAATCTCTTGTAAACTATGAAATTATTGGTTACTCTACTTGCATAAATTAATGTTTTAGTTTTTAAATATGTGATGGGTATTACCAAACATATACTAAGTATATTATTCATAACTTTTTGCTTATCTTATAACTGCAAATCTATGAATTAATATTAAATTAACTAAGGAAGATCAAAATGTTTATACTGAGTGTGTGTGTTTGCGCATATCTTTCTTCTTCTTTCAGCTGTTCCTGTTAGGGGTCACCACAGCGGATCATCTGTTTCCATTACTTCCTGTCCTCTGCATCTTGCTCTATCATACCAACCACCTGAATGCTCTCTCTCACCACATCCATACCATAAACCTTATCTTATGCCTTCCTCTTTTCCTGTTACCTGGCAGCACCATCCTTGGCAACCTTTTCCCAATACACCCAGCATCCCTCCTCAGCACATGTCCAAACCAACGCAATCTCACCTCCCTGGCTTTGTCTCCAAACCATCCAACCTGAGCTGTCCATCCTCGTCACACTCATGCAAATCTTAACATCTTTAACTCTGCCACCTCCAGCTCTGACTCCTGTCTTTACACACAGACACACACACACTGATAAGATAGTCAAAATGTTTTGACAAATGTTTTTGCAAAAATTACAATTTCTTTCTAAGAAAATAATGCAACACTGGAGTAAAAAAGAAAAATGTACAGAAAATAAATAAATAATATCTACAACATCTCACTTAAAGTGTAGGGGTGGTATCTCCAAGCACCTTTGCTTTGCACTTACATTAATTTGCTGTCTCCTAATGTTAAAGTTGCACGTGATTTTACAGAAAGATTATAATGTGCTGTTTTTTTTAGCGCCTCTATTTTCTTACTTGTTCTCTGTATCTATATCCACAAATTGAGGCCATGGTAAGTGCTGAACATTGATTTCCATGCAACTGTAAAGCATTGTGGGAACTTAAAAAAAAATCACTTACCTCCATACAGGACCAAAATCTTATTTACATTGTTGTTTCAATAACTGCATCATCATGTGGTAATTTGCGGTATGAGGTGTTTGACCTGCAAGCACTAGTCAACAGCTTGTCTGCCTATGAAGTAAGAAACTACTACCGATTTATTTCTCATGGAAATATAGTACTCTCTACATTAATTTAGGTAGCGAGGCATCTTGGGTTCAGTCTTCCATGATGTCATGACAAGGATTTTCAGCTCTGAGAAAAATATTCAGTGTGGGGCATCTTTCCCCCAAAACAAAATGCAAAAACAACACGTCTGCATAACAAATATATAATTCGGGGTGTTATGTAGTAAGGATTATATGCAACTCTAAAAATGTGTTACTTACATTTACTTTAGAACATGACCAATAAGGAAAACAAACTCATACCTTGAGCTTTACAAATGCAATATGATTCAACAAGTCAGTGTTAAAAAAATACAATGCTTTAGTACTTTAAAAAAAAAAAGCTAAATCCTGTCTCAGTTACAACGAAATTACGTGCATCCTGTAGTGGGCAATAATATTGACTTAACATAGAGGAAAACACCAATAAATATAGAATCCGTATCATTTTTCCCCAAGGAAAAGCTCACACACATAGGGTTTAAAGCTCTTCTGTGATTTCTGATTGGTTTGTTCTACAGGAAAATATGGTTTTACTCGAATAGCCCTGGAGTAAACCAATGCCATGATAGGAACACTTAATGCAAGTTGACAAACACTGTCCGTTTCAAAATGTACACAAAACAGCCATTCTAACTTCGAAAGAAAGCTGTCTAAATTTACCACAGTAAGTAATACACCCGTCATGTTTAGAATGACCTTTCCTGTATTTAGTCTCGCGTGAAGAAAACTGCCCTCCTCTTCCCTAGCGCTCAGAATGGACGGTTCCCGCAAGACCTGTCAGTAATCTCCTAGAGAGAAGGAGAGCGAGGAAGGTTGTTAACTGTTGTAAGGAAGGAGTCTGAACCCTGGGATCTGCCATTGTAGCAGCAACGCCGCCGCCAGAAAGTCTTAAAGTTACAGCGTTTTTATTGAGTTTCAGACATGTTTATCTAGCTGGTGTCTATTCCCGTCTGGATAGCGGGAGGAGGAGGGATTTATCTTTGATTTGAGAATTATTTTCTCTACTCTGTTAGAAAGAAGCAAAATGTCTTCCAAAGGCTCTACTAATAAGGTAAAACAACTCATAAATGTGGATTTAAAGATTGGAACTTGCCGCCGTTGGGTGTTGTTTTGATGGTTGATAAAAGTTGGTGATATGCAGGAAAGGAGCTGCAGGAGATTGACAAAGTGTTGCGTGGTTGACGAACTGTGGAGATTCATGGCGCTTACGGGAAACGCTTCTTTGTATAAATATTTTGTATTTGTCAAATAAGTGACATAAGAGTATTGTTTAATTATACATATGCCTGTGACCTGGAAAAGGGGGGTGGGGACTTCCATATGCTCGGGGATGCTGTGTAATAAATAATTTCATTGCTGTTTGTTTCATGTTGCTTAAATTATGTTATAAGGTTAATCGATTCCTAGAACTTCGGAGAGAAAGCAAAAAAGAAATGTTTATAATCCAGTGAGATAACTACCTGTTGGATTTCTTCTGCCAACACGACTGAGAGGCGCAAGATTAGCTTGTCCACCAGCTGGTGCATTATTTCGGGCAAAGCTAACTAATGCTTTGTTTTTAACAGTGATTGTCAAGCTACGTATCTTTTTGATTGTATTTTTATGCTGCATCTGTCTTCCTGTAAACGTCTTGTGAGTGTTTAAAAAATAGTCAGCTGCTTGTGATCTTCCGTATTTATTTCTTATTAAAAAACAATAAACCAGTCTTTGAGGGTTTTGTGAGTTATGCAATGTAAAACAGCCTCTTTTAGTTAGAGATTGCGAGGCAAGGAACAAACAAGTGTTTTTCTCTAGCCTTGATCCTGGTTGTTAATGTTAGAATAAATTGTCGTGGGAATACTGGGTCCCTAGATGACAGAAGTAGAGTTGTCTTATGGTTAGTTGCTAATTTGTACAGCTCCAAAAGAATGTGTATGCAAATGTAGACTCATAACATTTTCATTGCAGAAGAAAGACTGTATAATCTGTGACACTAATATTTTGTTAGGATAAGTAATTTAGTTTGTCCACTTTTCAGTAGCAGTGAGTGTAATGGTATGCTAGATCACGTATAAAATGAAGGGGTAGGTAAGTAGCAGCTCTTTGTGCTTTCTTATATCTTGCTTGTTTTATTCCAAGTTTAGTTTCTGCTATGAGTATTTATGTAGATGCACATACTTTATGCTTGGTGTGCAGAACCCAGAACACATTATTAGTTACTGACGCACAAAATCCAGTGAATAAATAGTAAGGTAAAGTCCATGGAGCCTTGCCTGATTATCAGTGGTTTAGGTATTTATGAAAAAATGGGTGTAACTTTAAAGTACACTATGTAATGTGCATTTGCTGTGTTTTTTTAGGGTGGAGGCTGGAAAGAGTAGAAAGCTGCAGGTTACCTGCCACTGCTGGTTTTGGAATAAACTTAATTTAGTTGAAGGGATCCTCTTTAAAAACTCTGAAGTAAAGTGTATTATATATGTTAATGTTACTGTCAAAGAAATGTGTGACTTGGAGAAGTTTAATATTGGTGTACAATTAGGAGTGTACAGTAAATGCAGCTTAAGTGAAACTGTATCTGGTTTCGACTTGGTGATGCAGGTTGTTGGTATGTGCTCATACAGGGCATGAGTAATGAGGTTTTCACTGGTCAGGATGCAGCTTCTTATGAGTGCGCTTTTTCAGTTCAACATTTTTTTGTTTAAACAAAAAATGTAAATAACATTCTAACCTTTATTTGCAGGAGTTCTATTTTAAGTTTTTTTTTCTCCTTTTATAAGCAATTTCCTAGTAATTTCAGCCATTGCAGAAGTTAACGTTTACAAGAAAGGCCATGCATGATTTATTTCATAATGTATTTTTTCAGTTTTATCACAGTCTTCAATTGTTTTTGTATTGCAGTTTTGTTGAATAGCATAATGTAATTAATAAAGTACTAAGGTTAATGGCAGTTGACAAGCCAAATCGTTGTTCATTTTTGGGATGGTTGCTATAACTGATTGTAAATTGGAAATTGGGAAGAAACGCACAGCAGAATGCTTGATGGGTAGTTGTATGCAGCAGGTACATTGGGTTTATTTAAGTATGTATCAGTTTGTTGAATTGCCTCTTCAAAAAGCCATGTAAGTTATGGATATGTTTTTTGCTTGGTTGTCCTGCCTGTTGAATTATATGCAGTTAAAAGAGACTGCATGTTGTTTAATTTCTAGTATTGTAATTTGTACAATTTTTTAACAGTGATTTTCCATTGTAGCTAGAGGTGTAACTGAATGTAAGATGTTACAGTAACTGTAGCAGTTGAGAAAGAGAGTGCTAGTTTATTCTTTTTGACTTTTGAAAAGTAGATTGAAGGTCCTGAGCAGGTGTTTTAGGGGTTGTTTATTTACTTCGTGATTAAAATATATTGGCTGTTGTGAGAGTGCATCAGTAATTTACTAGAGCTGACTGTTTTATTTCCTGGAGTTTTGCTGTGGTTGTGTTGCTTTACTTATGTTCTTTAACAAGCAAAGGCACAAACAAGTGGTTATGTTTGTGAGCAAGTTCGGATGTAAGCCTTGGAATGTTTGAGTCCAGCCTAGACTCCTTGCCATCTATCTGCCCGAGGGCATTTATAAACCTAGCCAGTGTGTGTTGGCTTTTGCCGCCCCATTGATTGATTAATTAACTGAGTCTCTGTCAAGGAGAGCCAATGAAGTGATCCCAGGGGTGTATTTTCTGTTACCCATCCACTCGTCAAAGCTTCTCTTGAAGGGTGTTAGTGAGGGGCTCTGCCTAATGTAGTTAGGAATTTTGTTCCAAAGCATGGGGAGTCTCTGTGGCAGCAATCTATCCCTCTAGCATGTTCTATTTATTGTTGTGGTGAGGTTTAGCTCACTAGAGCGCGTGGCTCGCAGTGATTTGGAGTTCTTTAGGTGGTGCATGTCCATCAATTCTGAGTTGGACATGGCTTTGTAAGTCATGCAGAGATCACCTCTGAGTAAGCGATATGTCACTGAGTACAGCCGGAGATTTTTCAGTCGGGCTGCATAGGACATGTGTTTGAGGCCAGTAATCCTCTTGGTGAGGTGCTTTTGTGGTCTTTCCAGTTGTTGGAAGTGTCTTGTGAGGTACATCCCAAATGGGGCATTGTAATCTATGATGGGTCTGATGAGTGACGAGTAGAGGGGCACTATAACCTCTCTATTTCTAGATGCGAACTCCTTAGGAAATCCTTGTATGTGGCCCATCTAATTACTTACTACTTTGGCAATATGATTGTCAAAGGAGAGATTACTGTCTACCTGGGTCCCCAGATCTCTTATTACCTGTTCTGTATTAAGGGGGCTAACGCCTCTGTGGTAATTCGTGGGCGTTTTGTTTTTTTTCCAAACGGGATGACTATGCATTTTTTGGCATTTAGCTTGAGGCCATGACTTTGACACCAGGTGTCTGTCTCAGTAAGGCCTTTTTGAAGGATGTCCGTGTCAGCCAGAGAGTCAGTTATGGGCTCCCAGTTTGCAGTCATCAGCGAACTTGGTTAGCCATAGTCCTCCTGTGTTTGCCTATACTTCTGAGAAATATATGCCAAACAGTAGGGGTCCCAGAACCGAGCCTTGCGGGACACCACTTGTGACTGGTTTAGAGTTGGAACTGGAGCCCGCTATTCTTACCGTGTGAGTTCTGTCTGTAAGCCAGTTGGCAACCCATCTTGTTACATGCGGGTTTATGTTCAGGCTGGTGAATTTTTCTATAATAGCCGAGTGAGGAATGTTGTCTAACACCTTGGCGAGATCAAGGTAGGCTGTGTGAACCACCTTTCCCTCGTCTATGGCCTTGGTGACTGTCTCGAAGTCAACCAGGTTTTGTAGGCATGATCTGCCCTTAAAGCCGAACTGGGTCGGGTCAAGTGTTTGGAGGTTCCCAATGTCTTTGTTAATGAGTTCCATGATGATGCATTTCATTACTTGCAGACCAGGCTAGTCAGGCTTATGGGGCGATAGTTACCAGGGTCAGTTTTAGCCCCTCCTTTGTGGAGCGGAATAACCGTTGCTGTGTGCCATTCTATGGGCACGTAGCCTGTGGAGAGGCTGAGGTTGAACAGCGTGTTTAGGTGGGGGGGTTAATTCATTCTGTAGTTCGTGCAAGACGCAGCCTGGGACACCATCTGGCCCCATTGATGCTGTGTTTTTGGCTTTTGAAAGTGCTGTTTTCACCTGTGCTTCTGTGATTTCCAGGACACTACACATTTCCGGTATTGTTGTGGGTCCTTTTGAAGGTGAGAGGTAGGTGAAGTTTGCACTGAATCTATCTGCCAGGATGTTGGCAATATCCGTAGGTTCAGTATATTTTGTGCCATTTTGCACTAGCTCAGAGCATATCTGCGAGTTGCCACTTAGATTCTTGACATAGTTAAAGAAGGCTTTGTGATTATCTTTCAAATCCTTGGCTATTTTTCTTTCGAAGTTAGCCTTGGATGATTTTATGAGGGACCTTAGTTTCTTACTGATACTGATCAGGGATGCCTTTCTTTCTTGGGATTTGCTTTTTTTTCTGAACTAGTTTCCTCCTTTTGTTGTATTACCTGTTTATGGCAGGGGTCCACCAGACTGGTTTCCTTCTCTTAGGGGAGTGAGTCTTGGTTTTGCTAGGGATGGCATGATCCATGCATCCTTGTAGGTGCTCATAGAGTGCAATTGTAAAGGATTCTCCATCTTTGGCAGTGTTATCCTTTAGCGTGGGGGCTGTGAAACTTACCACCTCTGCCTTAAGTTAGGTGAAGTCTGCTTTAGATAAGTTTTTTTTCACTGTGGTTTCCTTGGTTGGGGGTGGTGGTGGGGTGTGGACATCAGGGTGATTAGTTTATGGTCTGATCTAACCAGTGACAGGTTGACCTCTGGTACGGAACACCTGTCTCCCATGTTGGTGATGACCAGGTCCAATTTGAAGTGGCCTCTTGTAGGGGAGTTTACCAGCTGATCCAGGGCATTTGAGTTGATAAATTCCAGGAAGCGCTGAGCCTGGGAGTTTGTGCTCAAGTAGATTTCCCAGTTAATGGTAAGGTAATTGAAATTGCCAAATATCATGGTGTTCGGTAGGACCTTCTTGTTTTCCAGTGTCACCAGAAAGACTGAGTGGTGGTCCTGGGTCATGGAGGGTGATCTGTAGCAGGCCACAATTTGCATTGCAGATTTGCCTGATGTTAGCTGCACATGGATGCTCTCAGAGGTATCATGCTAAGCCACTAACTTGGAGATGTGGGTATCCTTGATGAATATGGATACACCCCCTCCTTTTGTGTTTCGGTCCATGTTCTGTGGCCGAAATGTGTGGTGTGAGTTATAGCCCAGTAGTGCTGGAGTGCTCTCTGGAGCCTTGAACCAGGTCTCGGTTACTGCACAGATGTCTACATTCTCCATACTTAGGAGTGCTTTGAGCACATGCATTTTGAGATTTAAACTCCTGGCGTTGAGTAGCATAACCTTCATTTTTTTACTTGTGCTGTTTACGGAGGTGGGTGTGAATTTTGTGCCTTGCCTAAAAAAGGCACTATGGGGGCAGAAAGAGCCTTGGCCAGTATTCAAAAGCCAAGGGGTGACAGGTGCAAGCTGTCTCTTGCGAAGAAGCACGGCTTGTCGAGCTTGTCATCCCAGGCTGACAGACACTGGATCCTCTTTGAATGACACCAGAAGCTTAGCCAATTGTTGAAATTGATAATTTTTTTTCCTTTACACTGAGGTATAATTCTTGGTGAGGGCAGGATGATAGTCAGGGTCATACCTGCCTGGGCTACATGATCAGAGAGCTCTTCCATGTCTCTCTTCATGTAGTCCAGGGAGGTGTGTCTCAGGTCATTCACACCAATATGAACAATGACAGAGTTATATGTGGCGGATTCTGGCTCTCGACACGCAGCTAACAGTAAACTTCTTCTTGTCCAGCCCAGTGAGTGGGGCGTCAGTGTGCCTGACTATTGAGTTACGTATTACTAGTGTGTTGGGTATGTTATTTCGCCTTAAGGGCTGTGATTGAGCGGCACATTGAATTTGTGTTTTATGTGTTGTCTGGTTTGTGATGGGAGGTGCAGGTTTTGTGGGTGTCAGCTTTGGAGCTCTCTAATGCTTTTGCAGGTTTTTATTTAGAGCCTCCGAGTATGATTTTGTGTATTTTTTTGCCAGTGCTGGCTTAGTAGCTCTGTGTGAAGATGAAGGTGTGGTGCAAGTGTTAACCTTCTCCTCATGACTGTCTGTTCCAGTCTTGGGTGGAGAGACTTTGGCCTCCAGTTTGGTTGTATAACTGCATCTCTCGCATATGTTAGTGTTTTGTGGTAGGAGGAGAGGGCTGTCTGTGTACATGAGGCAGTTGTAACATTGCCTCAGGATACCCAGATTCACCAGCTGGACTGGAGAGTACACCTGAAATTGCCCTTTGGTCATGCCTGAATAGTAGGGTGAGCTGCTTAGTCGCTTGGTTGGTGAGGGGTGGATAAAGAGCCTTGCCCTGCTGGGCAGTCAAGTGTCTGGGTAATATTAGTGCTTGCTATTAGGTCTGAGCAAGTGCTGGACTGTAGGTTGCTTTTTGAGTGCTTAGGTTGACAGTTAGATTAGTTTCAAGTGAGAAACTGAAGAGAAGACTTAGTGGAGCTGGGAATAATTTAACCCTAGCTAACCGGTGCTGCCCGACGCACAAAACCGTGCAAACTCGGTTTTTAAACTACTAACTTCTGGGCTGGAACCACTCCTCCAGGAACAGATGGCTGCTCAAAGTTCCCCTCTCTCACAGATGAGCAGAGAAACTTCCCTCTATCCAAGTAAGGTATGGGTAACTCAGAAACTTGTAACAAAGCCCTGAATTCAGCACTAGCCCACTAGCTTAGAAAGGCAGGAAACAAGATTTTTTTTTTTTTTTTTAAAGATAAGGCAAAAACAGTACACTTTTAAAACAACTTTAAATAACTACAAGCGATCAGAAAAGGCTATCACACTTTAGTGTTTAGCCTACAATAGTTTAGTTTAAACATTTATTTAAACAAAAAACAACTTTTAAAAGTGCAGGCAGTCAAATAAGTACAATATGTGAAAAAACAGGCTTTTAAATCACAATAAGTGCTGGAAAATCAGCGTTAAGTTGGAAAACAGTCAAGTACAGCAAGAAAATACAGAAAACTGTTAACTCCAAAGTCTCTCTCTTTTAAGCTAGAAGGCTTGTATCAATTTAAGGCTATCTAGTGCTTTCCAGTAGGTTAGTTAAAGGAAAGATGGGAAACAAGCGCAAATGTTGTGTTTTAAGCCAGAAAGTTGAAAGAGATGGACAACTTCCCGAATGATCAATAAACTACAATCCTGGGCCAAGAACCACTCCTCTTGTGGTAGACAGGCTACCTAGTACTTACCACTCCCACTGATAAGCTAGAAGGCTGCACTCCAACACAAAGGCTTGGGGGGCTCAGAAGCTTACAAACAGTCCTGGATACAGCAAATCTGTACCTGGACTAGTCTAGTTATGGGAAAGGTGGGGATCAAGCGCAAACACCGGCTTTAAAACCAGAAAGTTGAGAGAGAGATGGGAAAAAAAACTTCCCAAACGGCCAATAAACTACAATTTCTGTGCCAGAACCACTCCTCTTGTGGAAGATAGGCTACCTAGTGCTTACCACTCCCACTGATAAGCTAGAAGGCTTCCCTCCAACACAGAAAGGCTTGCGGTGCTCAGAAGCTTACCAACAGTCCTGGATAGAGCAACTCTGTATCTGGACTTGCTTTTTCAGAGAGGTTCATAGGTGTATACTAATACTCCATGTACTGCTTTTAAAACATGTGTCTTAGAAAGTCTGTTTTTTGGCAGTGGAAGGTGGCATGAGTCGTCATAGCCTATAAATAAATTTATGCAAGAGTCCAGGGTAGTGGAGAAGTGGATTTCTCATGTATTATGTTTTCTGAGGAGGTTTTGGCATGGACGGAGTCTAGATTACTTTTACATGTAGTTGTATGTGAAATAGTGGCTTGGAGCCTGGTCTCATTTGCAGGATTGTTGCATCTGACAGATGCTTTTCACTACTATTGTGTATAGTGCTGCTAGACAGGCTTCACCAGCAGGTTGCACAGATGTGCATACAGTCCTTTTTGTTTGTTTGTTTGTTTAAGGAAAGTGGATGCAAACATCTACCTTTGTGGCACCAATGAATGGAGATTGTCAAAGTTCCATTTAAGGGCCTTTTATTATTATTTTTAATTGTTACTATCCTGTTCTATGTCTGCTGTATCAGTTTTGTCATAGTGTATGATGCTTTCTTAATTTATATCTGTTAATGGGGAAAATGACATTAAAAAATGTAATGCAATGCTGATTATGTCCAGGAGTGGTTAATTTCTTGAGTAATAATCTTCAAAGCAAGATAGTTTCAGTCAGAATATTAATAGAAGTTTATGGATAGGAATGGTAATGGTGTTGTGGATGTGTTCTTTAAATGTTTATGGTTTGTTGTATTGATCCTTGGGTTTTGTCTTTTTTTTAATTTACAGGGCTGTTTCCCCATGCTGGTTCATGAAAGCTTACTGTAATCTTTTAGTTAGTAACAGAGGTTATTGGGTTGTTTTTGTTTGCTTTTTCAGAGAGGTTCATAGGTGTATACTAATATAATGACCACAATGACCTTTTTAAACCTAGTCATGCTTCCCAAATATATCTGCCAAGTTTTAGTACCCTTAAGTTTTTTTAAATGTTTATATTTAGGCTTGTGATAGTCTTTACAAATTACCTCTGCCTGTTTAGGGGCGTAAGTGCCAGCTGTTTAGGGGCGTAAGTGCCAGTTCAGGTGTAACATGTACAATTTCCCATCCATTGGTCCAAGTTGCACTTAAATTGTGTTAAGGAAGAATTCTGCTTCACACGGATGGAAAGCCTTTTATGTAGAAGGGTTAGTCTTTGAGCAGTCTACCTCTCCTTCCAACTTAATATGTTTGATATAAAAGTGGTGTACTGTTTGTTTAATGTGGTCTCAAAGTTTCATACATAATGCATTTATACATTTTTTTTGGATTTTTGGGGTGGGTATGTTTCAGGTTGCCCATTTTGTCTTAAGAGATGTCTGCAGAAATTTTGTTTATGTAATTATTCCATTAACTGTTGTGACAGCCGGGTTCCTATATTATTTTAGGTTCAAGAGGACAAATGTTGAACAGCCCCTAAGGCAAGACAGTGTACCCAACACTCTAGTCATAGGTGACTCTATAGTCAGGCACACTGATGTCCCGCTCACCAGGCTCAACAAGGAGAAAATTACAGTCAGCTGCCTGTCGGGTGCCAGGATCCGCCACATAACGCATGCACTCATGTCACTCCACAACAAGTACAAATATGACTCTGTCATTGTCCATGCTGGAGTAAATGACTTGAGACGTACCTCCCTGGACTACATGGAAGAGCTCTTGGATCATGTGACCCAGGCAGGTATGACCCTAGCCCTGAGTAGCATCCTGCCTTCGCCCAGAATGATACCACAGTATAAGGACAAAATTATTGACTTCAACAATTGGCTAAGCTTCTGTTGTCATTCAAAGGGGATCCAGTATTTGTCTGCCTGGGAATACATGGTCGACAAACCACAATGCTTTGCTAGAGATGGTCTGCACCTGTCACCCCTGGGATTCAGGTTACTGGCTAAAGCTCTTGCCACCCCTATAAGTACCTTTTTTAGGCAATGTTCAAAGGATACAACCGAACACCCTAATACTAGGTGATTTCAACTACCCTGCCATTAATTGGGAAAACTACTCGGGTACCAACTCCTTTTCCCAACGGTTCTTGGAATTCATAAATTCCAACGCCCTGGATCAACTAATCCATTGTCCCACCAGGGGCTCCAATATTCTAGACCTGGTCATTACCAACATGCGAGATAGATGCTCCACACCAGTGGTCAACCCCTCATTCGTCAGGTCTGACCCTAAGCAAATCACCCTTGACATCCACATCCCCCCCAGTAAGGAAACCTCCTTAAAAAAACTTCTCCAAAGCCAACTTCATGCAACTGAAGTCAGAAGTGACCAACTTCACAACACCCACACAGACGGGATCTGGAAGTTCGACTGCAGAATGCTACACTAAGGCACTGTACAAGCACATCCACTCGTGCATGAATCGTGCCATCCCAAATAGAACCAAGATGCTCTTGTCTAAAAAAAGGAAGTCGATCTGGTGGTCCCCTGAGATAAACAAGCTATACAACAGAAGGAAGAAACTGTTGCAGAAAAGAGGAAAATTCCAGGATGCAAAAAACTCCCTCACCAGCCTCAGTAAGAAGCTGAGATCCCTCCATAAAATCCTCAAAAGCTAGTTACGAAAATAAAATTGCCAAAGTTTCCAAAGACAACCGCAAGGCATTCTGTAGTTATGTCAAGAATCTAAATGGCAATGCTCAGATCTGCTCTGAGCTACAACAGAATGGCATTAAATATACTGATCCCAAGGATATTGCCAGTATCCTGGCACATCGATTTAGTGCCAACTTCACTCCCCTGTCACCCCCTAAAGGGCCCATCTCAATACCAAAAGATTGCCAAATTCTGATAATCACAGCCACACAGGTAGAAACAGCACTCCCCAAAGCTAAGAATACAGCATCCATGGGACCAGATGACATCCCAGGCTGTGTACTACATGAACTACAAAATGAACTGGCACCCCACCTAAGTGTCATATTTAATCATAGCCTCACCTCAGGCTTCGTGCCCACTGAGTGGCGCACAGCTACAGTTATCCCGCTCCACAAGGGAGGATCCGCCTTGGATCCCGGGAACTACCGTCCCATAAGTTTGACAAGTCTGATCTGCAAGGTCATGGAACGCATTATCATGTAACTTATAAACAAAGACATTGGCAACCTTCAGACACTGGACCCCACCCAGTTTGGGTTTGTGAAGGGCCGATATTGTCTACTGAATCTGATTGACTTCTTCGAATCAGTCTCCAGAGCTGTGGACGAGGGTAAGGCGGTCCACACAGCCTATCTGGACCTCGCCAAGGCCTTCGACACCATCCCCCACTCTGGAATCATAGATAAACTTACTAAGCTGGGCATAAATCCCTACGTCACTCGATGGGTTGCCAACTGGCTTACTGACAGAACCCAGACTGTAAAAGTAGCCGACTCCAAATCCAGCTCCCGACAAGTGGAGCACCTCAGGGGTTCAGTCCTGGGGCCACTCTTGCTTGGCATCTACTTCTCTGAAGTACAGGCCAACACTAAGGGACTCTGGTTAACAATTTGCAGATGACTGCAAACTGGGAGCCATTATTGAATCCCCAAATGATGTGGATATTCTACAAAAAGGCCTTACAGAAACAGATGCCTGGTGCCAGAGCCATGGGCTCAAGCTTAATGCCAAGAAATGTATAGTTATCCCCTTTGGGGAAAAAAACATGTACCCATGAACTACCACATAGGTGGCAGGACACTAAACATCGAAAGTGTGACGAGAGACTTAGGGACACAAGTGGACAGTGGACTCGCTTTCGATAACCACATCGCCACAACAGTCAGGAAATCCTTCTATGTGGCACACCTCGTCACTAAGGGCTTTTCATCCAGAAAAAAGGAGGTCATTGTCCCACTGAATTCATCCCTCATTAGACCTATTATAGAGTATAATGCCCCATTTGATATGTACCTCACAAGACATCTGTAACAGCTGGAAAGGCCACAGAAATACCTCGCTAAAAGAATCACAGGCCTAAAGCAGATGCCATATGCTGACCGTATAAAAAAAACTCCAGCTATACTGTGTGGCATATCGTTTACTCAGGGCAATCACTGCTTAACATACAAGGCCATGTCAAACCCTGAGCTGTTGGACATGCTCCACTTAAAGAAATCCCAATCCCTCAGAGCCACACGCTCCAGGGATCTAAACCTTATCACAATGAACAAAACATGTTGAAGGGATAGGTTCCTGACCCAGGGACTCCCCATACTCTGGAATAGGCTGCCCATACATGTCAAGCAGAGCGCCTCATTGGCCCTCTTCAAAAGGAACCTTGATGATTGGATGGGAGATAGGAAATTCATTCTGGGGTTCATGTCAGTCTCCCTGCTAGACAGGGGCCCAGAAAAGTAAATATTGTGGGAAAAATTTTCCAGAGAATTGTTATGGCTAGGCTTGCATAGACCTTAGGGCCGATAGCCTAGTACCAGCCTATGAATGGAAGTACTTAATTGAATTTTGCACTCATGTAGATAATTTCAAATTGATTTTTGTTCAATTTTTTTTAATTAATGGATGTGTAGTTTTGAGGTGGTCACATGGGTTTCCTCCAGGTGCTCCGATTTCCTCCCACATCCCAAAGACATGCTGTAGGTGGATTGGACACACTAAATTGGCCATAGGAGTGAGTGCAACTCGATACTGTAAAACTCTACTGCCAATCATGAGTGGACAGGTGATCTGCTGTAGCGACCCCTAACCGGGAAAAGCCAAAAGAAGAAGTTTGAGGCCATGACAGTTGAATACGTTTTGTTCTCTTTTCAGTGTTTGGTAAATGTTGTTAATTTTATGGCATAACCCAGTTAGACTTTAATAATAAAAATATATTTCCTAATTTATACAAACAAAAATCATCTCTATAAACACTTGTGACAGACCAATTTATCATACATTATATAAATGAAAACAAACCATATTGACATAATTTTAGTTGCAGTCATTATACATCAAGTTAGAATCTGTCTGGTCACTGTCAGTCAAGCATTGCATAGCTCATTCAAATCCTGCCTTCTTTTAAACTTTATTCCATATCTGAATGTATTCTCATAATTTCCATTTTTTAATGTAATTTGCTGCTGTCCTTTTATTTCATTTTTATTGTATTTGACATTTGTTAACTGGGTTGGTCCGAGCAAAATAGCCCTTTTTCAGTGGAGACACAAAGAGAAAAGCTTCACTACATAGACATAGTTGTAATAGCATACAATAAAACTGAGGTTACAGTAAAGCAAAGTTATACAAGATAATTGAAAGTTTTATACAAAACATACAAGACTGCCATAGTCTGATATACTCTGAGACATGAATAGATACAGTAAGAGAAACCTACAATATATAGTTAAAGATGTAGAATCAGTCTAGCAATTTTTTTTTTCATGACGACTGGAAGGTAGGATTGAGATGAAAGTAATAATGATAGAGATGTAGGAGAACAAAAAGATGGTAAAGGTGGGGTTTAGTATATTAAAGAGAGGAAAGTAAAGTCTTTTTTTTTTTCTAAAGATCATATTTCCAGTTCCGTTATCTCTGTTACTAGATATGATTTAGACTTTGATTTCCATTTCCTAGTAATTGATTTTTTTTTTTTGCAGCCACTGTAACTAGACTCTGCAAATACTTAATTCTTTTGATTCAGTATCAAACCTCAAAAGAATCATTTCCTTAGTCGTGCCAGTTTGCTCACCCAGTATTTCTGATAGAGTAGTCTGCAGGGAATTATTAGTCTGCCAACTTATTACACTCCCAGAAAATACATTCCAAATTTTCTCTTTCTTCCCCATCACACTTCCAACATTTGCTATATACCCGAGGAAAAAATCTTTGGGGTCTACTTTGGGTATAAAAATACCTGTGGTAAGCACTTCCAAGCAAAGATCAAAAGTCCAAACCAATAAGCCAGGCCACCAGGAGCATTCAAATTATTTTATTAAACAACTACTTTGTGACACTATGAATATTTTTTAAGATTTTTTTTTAGAGTAAGCGCTTTCATACAGGTAAGTGGGACTTTATGAGAATATCTTCATTCATCACTTCCTTCCTATGCTAATAATGAGATTAATTATTTAAATGTTTTGATTTTTAAAAATGGGGAATTTAAATTTGAATCCACTATTTTTCGAAAACCCATGTATTTGAATTCCTTGTTGCATTTCACTGGTGGGCATCCCCTTTTTCAAAAGGAAGCTCTGGTTAAAGAGTAGATACTTCATTTAGCCAGGATGGAACTTTTTTATGAGAAATGTGCTAACTTGAGTGGGATGTTGGAAATGGGTTACCCTGTGCTTCTTGTTAAAGGTATGGCTGAAGAAGTTCGGGTCAGAAGGCAGAATGAGATATGCCATTCTCTATTGGGTAAAAAAGGATTTGTGTCCCACAGGGAGGAACATCTGGAGGGAAGGTTAAATTTGAATAGAGCCTTAATTTTGACATTTAATTTGGACTTTTAGGCTGTTAAGGAAGAGATTAATAGGAACTGGGGCGTTTTTCCTATTGACAGTGGTTTAATCCTGGGAACTATCGCCCTATTAGCCTGACGAGCCTGGTCTGCAAGGCCATGGAACGTATCATCATGGAACTCCATAAACAAAGACATTGGTAACCTCCGAACTCTGGACCCCATCCAGTTCGGGTTTGTGAAAGGCAGATCATGCTTTCTGAACCTGATTGACTTCTTTGAGGCAGTCATCAAAGCCGTAGTCGAGGTTAAGGTGGTTTACACAGCCTATCTTGACCTCACCAAGGCTATCGACACCATCCCCCATTCTGGGATTATAGCTAAACTCACTAAACTAGGTATAAATCCCTACTTCGCAAGATGGGTTGCCAACTGGCTCACTGACGGAACCCACACTGTAAAAGTTGTAGACTCCAAATCTGACAAGCAGAGTACCAAAGATTCAGTCCTGGGACCTCTCCTGTTTAGTATCTGCTTTTCTGAAGTACAGCCTAACACAGAAGGTCTCTGGCTAACTAAGTTTGCAGATGACTGCAAACTACGAGCCATAGTAGAGTCCCCAAATGATGTGGACATACTACAGAAGGGCCTCACTGAGACAGATGCCTGGTGTCAGAGGCATGGCCTCAAGCTCAGTGCCAAAAAGTGCATTGTCACCCCTTTGGTAAAAACTCTGTACCCATGAACTACCACATAAACGGCAGTCTACTTAATGTCGAATGTGTGATTTAAGAGATTTAGGACCCAAGTGGACAGTAATCTCTCCTTTGATGATCACATCGCCACAGTAGTCGGGAAATCTTTGTTTGGCACACCATCACAAATGGGTTTTCATCCAGGAAAAAAGAAGTCATTGTTCCCCTCTACTCAGCACTCATTAGACCCATGAGTACAACGCCCCTTTTGGAATGTACCTCACAAGACATCTGCAGCAGCTGGAAAGGCCACAGAAGTACCCCACAAAGAGGATTACTGGCCTGAAACAGATGCCCTACACTGACAGTCTCAAAAAACTCCAGCTTAGCATATCGCCTACTCCGAGGATATCTCTGCCTAACATGTAACGCTATGTTAAACCCAGAGCTGTTGTACTTGCTACACCTTAAGAAATCCCAATCCCTCTGAGCTACACGCTCCAGGGACCTAAACCATGTCACCACAATAACAGGGCATGCTGGAGGGATATATTGGCTACCCATCTATGTCAAGCAAAGTTCCTCACTGGCACTCTTCAAAGACAAATCTTGATGAGTGGATGGGAAATGGGAAATATACCCGGGGGATCACTTCTGTGGCTCTGCTCGACAGGGGCATAAGAAATTAACTTTCTTGGATGTCGTAAGTCCGGGAACCTTGTTGGCTAGGCTTATGTAGGCCCTTGGGCCGATAGCCTAGTACCTACCTATGAACTCAGCAGCTTGGAGAAGAACCTAGAGTTATTGGAATGTATTTATGTCCCTCCTGGAGAGATGCGAGGAGGTCAGCACCTCCCTGGACATGAGGACCTGTGGACATTGTAACCAGTGTCACAGGATTTTGGAAGGAAGTAACTTTTTTTTTTTTTTTCTTGAAGGATATGATGAGCTACACACTGCTGGGAAAAGTAAACGAGTAGTATTTGCCCAGTTTATAGAATTTCCCAGTTCTTGTATAGGTAAAACAGAGAACGTTAAGAATTTGCAAGCTTTTTGTGATATTAAAAAGGGGGACAAACGGAATGTCCTTTACAAACGTATTAAAAATAATAAAGGACACACTTTTAAATTTTTATAGTAGATGTACAATTTTTTTATAGTAGATAATGTAAAATGGATGAAAAAAGGACTATGGAGAGAGGGCTGGAGGTTGAAGAACTTAAATGGCAACTGAAAATCAATATGGGCAAATATGGCTTGAATGAAATGTTATTTGTTAGTAGTGTTTTGAGGTGGAAGGCAACAGTATAGGAGTTTTATAAGTTGCAGTAAATTATTTTTGTTCGATTTTAAAACTGGTCCTGTAGTTACATCCTTTGGACAGAATTATGTGATAGAATTATGTTTTGGACAGAATTATGTTTTTAGTGTAGATATTGTGTGTTTAATATAGGATTACATGTTTAGATGTTTTTTGCAAGATGGTAAATAGCTTTTTTACAGTGTATCATTTAGAATATTTTTATGCTTGGAAGATCATCACCAGTTGGATGGAAAAAGAAAGTACATGTTTTTGTTTTGTAAATTGAGACTTTTTTTTTTTTTTTGTGGGGGTAATGCGCTTTTTAACTTAATGAGATGGGAGGAGTTATTGCTGTAAAAGGAATCCAGTGATGAATTAACGTATTCTGATGAAGTCCCACTGACCGGGATGAAAGCACCAAGTTTTATTCAAGGAATATTTCCTATGATTTTTTTAGTGTTGTAAAATATCTGTTTAATAAAATGAAATTATTGAGTGCTCCTGGTGGCTTGGTTTATGGGATTACACTTTTTCATTTTTTGTTTTTGCGATGGAATTTGGTTCCAAGCAAAGATCCTAAATCTTCTAGACTCTGTTGCATATTTGGGAGACGTACATATAGCCCCCCATTGATTCTTTAGAATTGCTTATCCAGTCTCTCTTCCCAGTCCTTTCTAACCTCCTCTGATTTTTATAGTTATTATGCAATATTGTACATGCTCTACTAATTATTAATTTTTCTAACAGCCGCTTCTGTTTTAGATTCTACTAAAATCCATACTAGTGTTGGTCTTTTGCTTAGGATCCTCCTATTTCTTTGTCTTTGCCTATACTTTGATATCAATCCTCCATAGGGATGGCAGTCTCTAGCCTGCAGTCAAATACATTCTTGCCCTCCTTCCTATTATTTTACCTTTCCCTCTCTAATTATTTGCTCCAATACATTGGTTCTTTTGCCAGTTTTCTCCAATAAATTCCAGCCCCTTCTTGCCTATTGTGTGCATCCCTAATTGCAGTCGTCCACATTGGCAGAATCTCCTTTCTTCATTCCCTTGTTGGCTTGGTTCTTGGAATACGTTACTACTTTAACAATAACCATACAGAATATTATATTCATATTTTCCTTAAGGATCTGCATCCAAAATTCCAGTGTCTCATTGTATCTTTGGCTTCCCCCCTGTTAGGAGCCTTAGCTGTGTAGCTCTGAAATACCCCTTCAAATCAGGTAATCCCTGACTGCCTTGTTCTTTTGGAAGAATCGGCTTATGCCACATGACTGTTGCCATCTTTCTCTCCCAGATAAAATCCTTCATTTCTTTATTAATTGCTATCCACAACTTCTTCTCTGGTTGATTAACAATATGCCTGGTCTGTGTGTACAACTAAAGGGACTAAAAAATTTTAACTGCTTGTATCTTGCTATCCATAAAACTGAGCTTTAAATTTCTCAGTTTATGTATTATCTTTTGTAGAAGTCTCTTCCCAGATATCCTTAGCTGCCACACCATAATTTTTTTAATCCAAACTCCATACTCCGTACTTCATTTTATCATGTCTCCATAAATGTGGATATTGCTGAACCAGTTTGTATGTGGGTACATAATTTACAGCTATAGACTTTGTGTTAGGTTTAGCTTCATTAGTTTTGTATCATGAAAAGATTTGACACTGTTCCACAAAACTGAAATATCCTTTTCTGGTTTTATTAGATAATAAAATAATGTCTGCAAACGGTCAACTTTTCTTGACTACCATAGCAATTATATCCTTGAATTTCTGAGTCCCTTTTTCCTTTATTTGCATTTATATTTAGAACCATTGGTAAAGGGGAAATAGTACACTCCTGCCTGTTTCCTTTGCTCAAACAGAAATTATCAGAGAGGAACCCACCCACTCTAATTTTTGCCTCTAATCCCTCATATGTCCTCCTAGTTGACCTTATAATTTTATCAGGGAATAAAAAAAGCTTCCATTGCCCTGCTCATAAACTTCCAGCTTACTCTGTCAAATGCTTTCTCTGCCTCAAGACCTACCAACACTGGTATTTTGTTATATTTTCCTTCCCTCTGGATCATCAATGTTCTGTTAATGTTGTCTAATATTTGTTTCCCCTCCATAAACCCACATTGATCCATAGCTATCAGTTTTGGAATCATCTTTGCCATTCTTTTAGCCATTATAGACACAAACTGTATAATCATGGTTCAGAATTGAAATGGGTCTGTATAAAGCTGGCTATGATGGGTCTTTACCCTCTTTAGGTATCACAGCTACCACCACTTTCTTCCAGGATGTTGGTGCTGCTACCACCACTTTCTTCCAGGATGTTGGTGCTTCTCCTTCTCTTAGAATGCTATTAAATAAAACCTTCCAGATCTTTTTATCAGTTTTTTTTCCTCCTAACTTCTAAACGTCCACAGGAATACCACCTATTCCTAGGGATTTTCCTGTGGCTTAGTTGTACATCATTTTTATCTCCTCTTTTCCTATCCTGTGAGTAATTGAGCCTCGTCTGACTCTAACCTTGGCATATTTGTTTATTTTATTATTTATCTGCATGTTTTTACTGGGAATGCCCACTGGGCCACAATGAGCCCATTTTCAGTGGAGGCCCAGGGAGAAAAGCTCCACATAACATTTTTACAATGCAATACTAACAGCAGCAGAGTAACGCAAGTTTCTGGAACTTTTGGCTTCAACAATTGACTTGTAGCCCTGTATACAATTCACAAGTAAGGATTCATACGTGTAGGTACTTTGTCTTGCATAACCAAGTTAACATGTCAGTAGCTTAGATTCAGTAACATTGGATTAATGTTAACTGTTTATAAAATCAAAAATTAAAGCCTGTAATTCAGTGTGTAGTACAGTAGATATTCCAGAGTAGAGAACATTAAGGAAGTAATAGAGCAACACGGTGCAAAACAGTAGATGGTAGTGAATTGTAAGAGGGGTAGCTACAAGTGAGAAGAGTGGCTGAAGAGGTCAGGTTTTAGGAATTGTAGTATTGATGCATGAACATTGCTATATGGAGGAAATATGCTTGAGGGTTTTTCTTTTAAGCTAATTAGTTTACTAGTGGTCCTGACTGAGGGTGGAAAAGTGTTCTACAGCTTGGCAATGGTAAAGGAGTTAAGTATCTGGCCAGCTTATAGGTTTGTTTTTCTACTTTCAGGAGTAGCTGGTTTTCAGATCTGAGATGTCTGAGTGGCAGTGGGTAAGTAGAGTGGTAAGGGCAGGGCAGTCTGTTGGCTTAAAGATATTTTGTATGCTATGATAAGTTGCAGGTATGAAAGAAACTTTGAGCCAGTCTAGAAGATGTAGCAAGGAACAATGGTGGGAAGAGTATTTTGCATTGGTAGTGAACTTGGCTATTTTGTTGTAGCACATCTCAAGTTTGGATTTCAAAGAGGACTGCATATTAGTAAGGAGAGGGGCACCATATGAGAGAGAGAGAGGGGGGGTAGTAGAAAGGTAGAGGCAAGTGTTTGGTGGAACACCTGAGGAATTGTTTATGCCTATAGAGCATGCCAGGTTTTTGGTGTGTTTTTTTTTTTTTAATACAGTTGTGTACGTGGAGGTCGAATGTGAGGTTTTAATCTATGATTACGCCTAGTAGTTTTGTATGAGAGACAACCTCGATGGCGGTCTTATTTTGAGCCTGTATGGAGTAGTCCATTTTTATTTAGAGGAGTATTATTTTTTAGGGGTAAATAGCACAAGTTTTGTTTTGTTGGGGTTTAGGGCAAGATAGTTGGCCATCCAGGTTTCAGCGGTAGTGAGGATGCTTTGGGTGATTTGTTGTAGTTCAGTCGCACAATTTGCAGTGCAGATGATAGCTGAGTCATCTGCATTTAGTACTGTAGAACCTTGAGTAAGGGTGGTATGAAAGTTGTTTGTAAAGATGCTGAAAAGAAAGGGTCCCAGAATGGAGCCATGTTCGGGTGGTATGAAAGTTGTTTGTAAAGATGCTGAAAAGAAAGGGCCCCAGAATGGAGCCATGTTCGGGTGGTATGAAAGTTGTTTGTAAAGATGCTGAAAAGAAAGGGCCCCAGAATGGAGCCGTGTTCGGGTGGTATGAAAGTTGTTTGTAAAGATGCTGAAAAGAAAGGGCCCCAGAATGGAGCTGTGGGGAACACCTGTAGTTGAATTAAAGAAACGGCGAAAGCGCCAAGTCGTTTTTAAACTTTCTCCATCTTTCATTAAAGTTGGACTTCAGTGAATCCATTGTATGTGATTTTTTATTTATTTTTATTTTCGGTTCTCCTCCTCCTTGTTCTGTGAGATTCCCCTATTATGCAATGCTTTAACTTTCGTCATTCCCTCTAAATAATTCTTGTTACTTATTAACCATATCTGTCTCTCTCTCATTTCCACCCTATTTTTAAACTACATTTTAATTTTATCCCACTCCCTAGCTATATTTTTAGAAGAAATGTTTATCTTTTCTAATAATTCCTAAATAATTTCCACTACCCATTTCTTATTCTGTTTTCAGTAGGTAGGTGGGAAAGCTCCATTGTCTCTGTTTTATTTCACTACCCTGCCTTTTTATTTTGGTTACTATATGGCACGTGATCTGAAATAGCTATTGGATGCATATCAAAACTTTTAGTTAAATGTACATGTTCTGTGAAATATATGTTCTGTCTAGATCCGTTTTGTATCTTTGGGAATAATATGTAAATGTACTCTGAACTTCTACTACTGAATTCACATCTTCTGTGCCAAATATTTTCATAAATTAAAAAAAAAAAAGTTTTATTATATTTTCACTTAGTTATTATATTTCCTTATATTTATATACATTTTGTCATACTTTCCCTTTTGGGCCCCTGATGCATCTTCACTGCTGCAAATCAAATTCCAGTCCCCACCTGTAAATAATGATCCCTGCTGAAAGCTAATTATTTCTCCCCAGAACTTTCTTGAGCTCCATTATAGCAGTTTTAGGTGAAATATTAATACATACCAGTGTTGCCAGTAGCCCCTTAGTACTACAAATCTACCATTATCACTTTTTTTTTATCCTCTTCTATCACTATTGGAGATCCTCTTGCAGTTACTACAAGTACTCCTCTTTTCCTTTGTCCCAGGTATTTCGCTGAATAACCATCATTGTTTGTGTCTTTCGGCTTTTCCTGGTTAGGGTCGCCACAGCGGAACTCCGGTCCGCTAATGATTGGCAGTAGATTTTTTACGTGCCGAGTTTGCCAGCCCTGATGCACAACCTTCAACGAAGGTATGCCCATTCACGCATGTTTCCACACACAAGACGCTCTAGCTGAGAATCGAATGGCACAACATCTTGCTGTGAGGCGACAACGCTACCGCAGCACCACCACCGCAGAATAACCATCATGAAAACCTTATTTGTCAAATTTATATGTTCAGTTCTTTCCAAATGTGCCTCGCCTCCTTGTAGCGTAGCTATTTGCACTATGCATATTTTAATATAGTTCACTATTCTCTTTTTATGTAATATCTATGTGTTTGTAAGACCATTTACATTTAAAGGTAATATAGAAAGCTTCATTATGTTAAGTTGTTCCTACTTTTTTGTGTAACAGTGTTTTTAAGTGTCTATTTCCACGTGAATCCTTTTTATGTTGTGCAACTTGTGAGTAAAGGCATGGCATGCAGCAACTAGAGTGACCTCAAAGATTCCATACAAAAAGAGTATAAGACGTAACAAACTTGCCTTATGCAGAGCGCCTTTAAAGCCCTTTCCCTCTACTCAAGTCTCCTACAGATTGCTGAGGGGTGATCTGTGCCTGGCTTACAAAGCATCCACACTCCCACACTTATGAATCTCTTACATATTCGTAAGTCAGAAAGCACCAGAAGTACAAGGTCAAGGGACCTGAATTTTGTCTGTGAATTCTATGGAAGAGGCTTTTTATCCAAGTGAAGCCAAGTTATCTATTACCCAGTTTAAGCACAACCTAGACAAGTTGATGGGGAATACAAAATTTACACTGGGCCTGACATCCATGTCCCTTACGGACAGAGGTAGCTTATAAATGCCTGGCCCTCATTGTCTTATTTGGATGCAGGACATCGCTATTCTTTTGGGAAAACTTGGCTAGGCTTAGAAAGGCCCCTTGGGTCATTAGCCTAGTAGCAGTGTATGAATCCAGCTTTTGTGTTGCATGGCTACACTAATGTTTGGTAGGTTGATCTTTTATATGTTTGTTTCTGGTCATATCTATTTGAGCGTATGTCACATGCTACAAAACTTTTTGATATGATGTTGTCCTCACTGATGGGTTATAGATCTGATCCTTGAATATGACTCTGCCGCATCTTCCAGACTTTAGATCCCAATCTAGAGCTCTTCCCTTTTCCCACAATGCAGCACACTACCTCCTAACTCCTCAGATCTTGTTTGCTGCCGAAGGAGTAGGACTGAAGATTACCTATTCTTGAGCTGTAAGTAACCTTAATTTTTCTTTTTCTACTTTTCTCTGAATTTTTTATTTAATAGATTTCATTTTCTCAGTATTTTTTCGTACCCCCTCAGAAGCCTTTTCAGCTGTAATATTGCTTATTTGTTTGTTGACTTTGTCAGCTAGTATATAGTTTAAAGCCTTTATTTAAACATTTTTTTTTTTTTTTTAGTCCCGTCCTCTGGCTGTCTCAGGACCTGTTTCCTTGGGTGATATTTTTTCTGTACGGAAATTCCATCTGGACATGGTTTTGTGTTATTCCGCTTGCAGTGTAAAATTGACAGCTGTTGTGATTTGCAGACTACTGCCTGTCTTCTGTTTTGGTCTGTCATGATGTGCCCAGATTCTCCATCTTTGTTGAGGTGAGAGGTTGACTGGTTTGGTCTCCTTTGGGTCCATTTTCACTCTGGTTGTCTGTCTTCAGCCTGTTGCCTTGTGGCTTCATTTTTGTTTCACCCTATTGGGTGCAGAGTTTTGGAAGTTGTTTGACAGTGGGCTCCTTGTGGGTAGTGACAGATTGTGTGGCTCCCAACTTGACTCGACCTTTGAGAGCTGCAGTCTGATATTAAGAGTAATGTTCAAAAGGGGGGAAAAAAAAAAGATTGAGTGCCTCTTGTCTTGCACCTTCTCCCCTCCTTTCCTCACCATGACAGATTGAGGAGTGTGTCTTGGATCGTGCCTTTCACTTGACCAGAGGTCTTGCTCTTTCTTGGTCTGTTTCCTTTTATTTTGCTAGATTGGGACAGGATTTTGATGTCTGGACTACATGCCTACCAGGGAGTGGTGGTAGTGCAGCCATTTTTGTTCTGCGACCTAGAATTGCAAGACCACTTATTCTAAGTACACTAAAGGTTTTGCTCACTGCTGTGCATGGAGTTTAAAGGCACCTCTCCTCATGCACTTTTCAGCCTTCAGACTGATTTTCCTTTGCGGTTCAAACCCTCCATTAGAGAGAGAAAATAAGCATCAATGAAACAAGATAAAACAACACATCCAAAGTTCCAGGGCCACCATCAGATCCTAAGGTTCGGTACCTATGCTGATTATCTCACGATTATCACTGGATCTTAGGTCTCAGTTCCTACAGTCTTTACTGTCAAACCACAACCCCCCCCCCCACCCGTATGTGTTTCTTGCCAGTGGGATACACCTTCAGTACAGAGTGGCTCAGTTCTTGGGTGCCCTTGTTTTGTGGACGATACTGAGAGTCCAGCATGTGGAGGTAAGAAGAGATGGTTACTAGTTTCCTTTGGGGTCCAACCCCCCCCCAACTCAACTAAGATTATGGAGCTACAAAATAAAGGTTCTCAGATCCAACTCATGGATCTGAAGCTCCTGTGGCATGCTCCCATTCCATAGCCCTCTTTGGATCCATCAGGCTTACTCCTCTGTGGTTAATTATTTAGATCCTGGGCCTTCGGATCCAATGGACTGAAATTTTCTTGGCTGATGGAAACAGCGTATTGGGATCCAGCCGGATTGGATCCAAATGTTTTCACTACTACTACTTTTCATTGGTAATTCGTCATATCCGTAGCCTATGATCTGATCTTCTTTTTTTCTTGGCCTGATTTACATAGCAACACACTTCCTGTTTTTCTAGCTGCTTTCTAGGCTCAAACATCAGAGTTTAAAATATGATCATCCCCATCTTATACATTTTGTCCAAATTTATGAGGCTGAGGGGTTGAGTGGTTGACTCCCACTTTATCTTCTCGGGAAGCATGGTGGCTTGATTTGGAGGGTATGTACCACAAGCTCTGTGGGCAAGGTTTGGGAGCTGTCCTCCAAACAGTACATCGGTGCAGTTGCTCTGTTTTTCTTTCATCTGGGAAACTTCATCAGGCGTGGAGTTCTGGATGATCCACTCTGCTATGGGCACTGTCAATTCTATCAACATTGTAGGTAGAAGTAACATTAAAATTGGTTTCTGTTCTTGGATTCTAAGCCTAGGATCTGACAGACAGTGTTGGACACTTTTTGGATCTGTGTTTTTGGACCAATGCAATTTCTAACAGTCTTCTCGGATCCAAGGTCTTTACATGTTTCTTGAATCGTTCAGATTTGAGAGGTTGAGCCAGTGCAGTTTTTGCTGCATCCAAACTTCCCTCCAACCTGGCCTCGCTGTTGATTTTTTTTTTCTTCCGACATGGATTTCTGGTCAGTTCCTCCCTGTATTGATTTGCGCAGGTGAACAACCAATATGGTTTCCTAGCCCGGGATGCTGTATCTCACCATGGAGATTTTTTTCTTTCCAGCTACTATGATTAGGATTACAAACCCATCCCGCCCCCACACTTTTTTTTTCTTTTTTTTTACTAGATTCATGACTACAATTTAACTTTTTTTTAAAGTTCTTATTTGTATGTTTTTCCTACTTGAGGACAAGGTCTGTCTGAAAGTGGCACAGTGCACTGGTTTGTTAGTCTGACCCACTTGGGCTTCTAACATTTCTGGCTCCATGGGGGCACCAGTAGATGTACTTGTCTATTTCAGGAGGTGGGTATTTCTAGGGGTTTAGGTGTTGGAACTTGGGCCCCAGAAGCAGAGTTGGTCTGCAGAACCCAAGCTTCAGAGTATTTCTCTGACAGACCCTGTCAGCACTCCTGGTACTCTGACTGCCCACCTACGGATGATTGGATGTGCTCTATACATTTTTGGGACTCGTACTATTACATCAAGTTAAACAGGCGCCCTAGGAGACTTCAACACTTTCATGTGGGAGCCAATCACCTCCAGTTCAGGGCTCTGCCCTTCAGGTTTACCACAGCTTCCACAATCTTTTTCCATACACATGGCAGTAGTGCCTGCTCAGCTGCGGTTCAGAGAATCTTCGGTGTCTTCAGTATCATAAAGACTGCTGCCTTAGTGCTCCATCCAGGTATCAGCTGTTACAAACTGGGGATTATCTTTTTTAATGCTCAAATCCCTGGGATTTACTATAAATCTCGCACACACCCCCCCAAAAAAAAGGGAAAACTTTGAAGTTCAGTAGTTCTCACTTGAATGATACAAACCAAGTAGCATCTTTGATTTGTCTCTGCATCTTATCATTTGGAAGTCAAAGATGATTCCTGCTACCAGTTTTGTTCCCCACCGGCAAAATTAATTCCGAGAGCTTGTGTCCCATCTCGTGTTTTAGCCACTATCTGCTCTTATAAAACCAAGTTACTAACATCAGTTTTGCTGATGGTTCTAGTCGAGCAGGCTGTTCTTCTACCCCCCCCACCCCAGTTCCCATCCGGAGTAGCAAGGAGGGTTCAAGTGCCACTTTTTTTCCAAACCACGTAATCTTACCTGGAGACTGGGTTGCATGGCACTGTCCTACAGATGACAGCTGTTCCCTTTTCCTTTTTGCCTTCCAAACTTTTTAGGATGTCCTCCGTCTGATGTCTGTTGCAGTGCACACCCATGACATGTCAGTATCTTAGTATATCAATGAACAGGGAAGAATACAACCCTACCCCTTGAAGAGAGTGGCCATGAAGGTGTGACAGTGGGCGATCTTTGTAAACGCTTTTAACTACAGCTCATGTGCTGTGGATATCGAATGCTCTGGCAGACAGCATTGCTAAGTCTAGTCCGATTCCTCATGAATGTTCCCCCAATCAGTTGTCAACCTGATTTTTTTAGCCATTAGGGCCAACATTGTCACGATTTTCTTGCTTTCCCCCATAACCAGAAGTACAGCGGATACCCCCACCCCCTTTCTCTGTTCTCCTTTTTGGGGATACTCCCAAAGGATGCTTGGTTTTGCTCTTGGCTCCCCAGGTCTCCTTTATACTTCTACCAGTCTACCTTTGATCTCGATGTATAATGTTTTATACTTGCATGCTTTTGGAATGGTCTCCCCCGACCCTCCAATGAAAACTAGTTCTGTTCACCCAGTCTGCCTATTTAGGTAGACAAATGTCAAATTAATAAATAAATAAATAACCTATTTGGGTTTCTTTCCTGAACATTGACGGTCCATCAGCTGCTGCCCCCCCCCCCGTTTTTTTCTGGCTAGTCCTTTTAGAAGTGAGTTTCTCTGGTGTTCAAAAGGGTCATTTGCATATATCCCATGTGCCTCTGATTGAAGAGGTTTGAGAGGTCACTCATTGGAAGTTCCAGCTTGGCTGGAGTTTTCGTTTAGTTTTTACTGATTTGTTTTTTCAGTGTGACCTTTTCAGTGTGACCTTATCACTTATTGTTTTAGTACTGTTAGTAAACTGGAACAGTTCTACCTTTATGCCTAAGTAGCCGCAAAATCAGTTCTATCATTGGTCTGCTCTCCAAGTCATTGCAGTTATGGTGAATACTTCAAGAAAAAAAGTTCAGAGAATTGGATCAACTATTTCTATCCTTCACCCTCACAATTTGATCAAGTGGGGTCCAGTCACACTACCTGGTGTTACAGCTGGTATTTCTGTTATTTATTAATTTAAAAGGTTTGTAATTGCCTTGTTTCATAAAGCCACTCTACCAGGTCAGCGGTCATTTTTGTTTGCCTTATCCACGAGAACTTTCTTTCATAGTGGAATATAATGATTGATATACTAGTTAGTCAAGCTTTATCACCTTTCTGATGGGCCTAACCGTACAGAAATTCTTACCAACTGGTTTATACCCCTTTCCTTCTACCGCTTGGGTTACGCAGTTCCATATATAATCCTAATACCTTCTACCACAGTTTTCCTTTTGATGTATCTCATACAGTAAATTGTTTGTACACTCATTCCCCTGTGATGCATTACAAACTGGATATAGTCTCCAGAAACCGACCTTCTTCTGGTTTGATGGTGCTGCGGCATATCCTTCTTGCGTTCCTCTCAAGAATCCTGTAGCTGGAGACTGTACCCATCCGTGAGGAAGAATGAAAGAGACAACATCACATTAGAAGTTATGTACTTACCATAACTTGGTATATGTGTGTTGTCCATTCTCATTCTTCCTCTCCTTCCCTCCCAGCCATCCCCCGACCTTGTAATTCAAGAAGGATATTGGATATTCAGGGACCTTGAGTTCTAGGTTTTTAGTCATAAATTATTTCCTTTCTGTCTTGTCTCTCTAAATCAGCAGACATGATCTGAGAAGTTGGATTGTGTTGCATTGTCGGAAGAGGGGAGGAGCTGGAGATTGGGATCTGAAGTCTGGAAGATGCGACAGAGTATGATCTGATCTGCAACCTATCACACTGGGAGAGCCGAAATTAAGCTGTTAATCAGTGTGCAGCCCTCTTGGAAGTCCATTATTAATTAGGGTACTGATCCTTATTAGATGTCTGCAGTATTGCAAATGGCAGAAATGAGCAAAACTAACAACTATTTTTGAATTTTGCTACTGTCCAAAAATGGCTCCACTATTTGTGCTTCAATTGTCATGTGGTATTCTGACTTTAAAAATAAAAACAATAGCTGTGATGACTTTTGAAGGTAATTTTGACCTCCATTTATTAAATTTGAATCCAGTGAGTGAAGTACCACAGTCCCCTCAACAGTTAAAATGGAAGAAAAGCTGTGAGGTGGGACGTGTACATTGGCAACGTGTTCGTGTAAGAAAATGTGGTTTGCAGTGCAACATTTATTTGAACATGTCTGAATGAATAATGACATACTTGTGGTATAGTTTGCCAGCCAGCATGAATGTTAATAAAGTTTAAGGCTAGTAAAGAACAAGGTGCTGCTGGCAACTTTGCTAAATACTTTCAGCTTTGAGAGACTGGGTAAACCAGTAGATGTCTGGGACGACTTGCTTTTTTTTCACAGCAGTGCTCGTGATAGGGCAGACTGTTTTGTTTTAGTGAATGTAGAGTACCATGTTTTGGTATTTCTTGACAAATATTGTACAGTTAGCTGATTATATCATAAAGATGATATGACATATTTTTAATAAAATGAATCAGAATATTTTCCTTTAAGGTTAAAAAGTTTCTGGAGCATACACAGTTGTCAAATTTATATCCTTAACTCTGTTGCTGTTTTCATAGCAAGGGTGGAGAGCATTTAAACACTTCAGACAACTCTCTAGAAATATATGTGCTTTTTCTATCAGCTGCCCTTTTTGTGTTATGCTGCTGTTTTGTGAGTGTTATGGTATTTTTGTCAAGTCTTTTTTTAAGCGTTGGGAAGAAACTGGAGTTCTGATGTAACAATCCTAACATTAAGGGAAGGAAACAAAAGACCTAGAAGTTGTGTGTTTGTTGTAGACTGCTTACAGCTTCTCGTGCTTTTATTTACTATATTCACAATGAAAATGTGCAGGTGCATTATGCATATCTTTTACTATCATGGTGTCTGATGCCCTCCTTGCCCTGTGAATATAATTAGATCCTGGAAGTGAATTAGTGTTGATACCCAAAGAAGAGATGATGCAGACATTTTTTACTGCAGAGCAAAGCTGAGTGATTGGCAACCATTAGAAATTAGTCTTCTTTTAAATATTCTGCAGTTCTTTTGACATTTTTGTAAGTATATTCCTGTTCTTCACCCATAATACCAGTTTGTTATGTAGCAGTGAAAATACTTCATTTGCCAGGATACATAGATGGGTCATTTATTTCACTCTGGCTGTACTTATAAAATGTTATGATCTGTGTACTATACTAATAAACAAAAGTAACATTAAATAAACAGAATTCATGGTTTCTGAAAATGCCTGCTTTTTCATGGAGAATTAAGGTGTTTCATTTTTTTTACCCATCTGTACACCCCCCCCCCACACAACCATTCAGTTTTGTACCCTATCTCAGTATTGGAAGGTGTTGCAAGGAAGTTAATGTAGCTATAATTGTTGATTGTAGTAAAAAATCTGTCTTAGATTTTGAAATAATCAGTAAATTTAAAAGTTGTTGACTTAGTTCATCTCCTGTGTAACATTCTTGTTGCTTTTTAAATTTAGTTTACAGTTGTGTTTGGGTGTAGAGGTGTTATTGTTCCAGAGCTTAGGTAGAGGCTGGATCACAAACTTGTCTCTCTTCCCTGTTGCTCTTCAGAATATAGTCCAAGTAGTATCTAGTACATTACTATGGCAATAACTCACAACTGTGGATTATTGCTATCATACAGTGGCATTAATGTTATGTTGTGTTTGTTTGTTTTGTTGTATATTCTTCCACTTTTTCTGAGATAAAATAGTCTCAGACATTTATTTCAAGTTTGTTTATTTTAAACTATTTCAGAAAAATTGGAGTAATGCAAAATAAAACCTACAGAAACCTAAATAATTTTTATGGCCATTCGGGCTTCACCTTAAAAATACTGGACTGAACAGTGCTATGATGCAACTTTTGATAAGAGCTTGAGGAGTAATTATTGTGGTTGGATTCAGTTAACGTTGTATTGAAGCAGGATGTTTTTAATGGCATGTTTCTGCTTTACATAGCTGGGTGGCTATTTCTGCCATGGTAGTTCATTCACACCACGCACACTAACTCCTTGAAGCTTTCTGTTAAGGAACCATTTTGTTGTCCTCTAGAGCAAAGATTTAAATTGGGTGGCTTTTCCTGCCACACTATTTTATTTACTGCACAAAATCGCAGCCACACTATTGTGGCAAGAATAGACACTTGATGTAAACCTTGGCTGTAGGTGACGCAAAACGCTTACTTAACAGAAAGCTTCAAGGAGTTGGTGTGCCTGCAATTTTGAGCTGTAAATAAGCTAGCTTCTTGCAGCTTTCTTTAATGGAACTGTTTGGTGTTATCTAGAGTCGAGGTTTACATCTCTGGGTGCCTATTCCTGCCATGGTAGTTCACTCGCACGCACAATAACAGGTTGAAGCTTTCTGTTAAGGAACCGTTCTGTGCAAAGTATTTTCTTTTATGCTGTAACGGGCTGTCTGCTTTGAATTGCTGAACACTGAAAAGGCGTTCGTAAGTGTAGTTTCCTATCAGCATATGCAACAATCTTGTACACGGTGAACGCGTTAGTAAAGTGTGGCCATTCAATGATACTTCAGCGGCTGCACTTTTCCTGTTGGTATATACTCTGCTTACAATGGGCATGCTGGTTTGGGTTACCAATCAGCATGCTTGTTTTGAATATTAATGGACAACCGTTTTATAAAACTTTTTAACACTTTGTAGGTTCACTATAACTGCTAAAACAGTGTAGAGATTAGACAGTGCTGCGGTAGCGTTGTCGCCTAACAGTAAGACGCTGTCCGGTTCGATTCTCAGCTAGAGCGTTTTCTGCGTGGAGACATGCGTGAATGGGTGTACCTTCGTTGAAGGTTGTGCGTCAGGCCTGGCAAGCCGGTACGTAAAAATCAACTGCCAATCATTAGTGGACCGGAGTTCCGCTGTGGTGACCCCTAACCGGGAAAAGCCGAAAGACACAATATGTATATATGTATATATATGTATATATGTATGTATATATATATATATATATATATATGTGTATATGTATATATATATATATATATATATGTATATATGTATATGTATATATATGTATGTATATATATATATATATATATGTATGTATATATATATATATATATATATATCTATATATATATATATATATATATATATATGTATATATATATATATATATATATATATATATATATATATGAATGAACATGGTCACAGTAAAGCAGTCATAACGAATGTGAAGGGAAACACCAGCAGAAGCCCCCTACCCCCGTATTATGTAGTGCCAACATATCAAGCTGGTCAGAGGTGGGCAAACCCTTGCGTCTGTAAACACAGGTAGAATGGTAACATTGGGACTAACTCTGTCCACGTGCTAATTGTGACTGTCAAACGGGTACAGGGCTGTTCCGGTCTCCAGTCGGACAAGCCTAAACCCAGATGATCACATGAACACCCTGACAATCAAACACACGTATGTGCCAGGACTATAAGCTTTGGAGTTCTGAATATCCTCGGAGTGAGTAAACATGCAGCACGGGTCCAGAGCAGTAGGGAATAGGGAATGGTGCATGTGTAGTACTGCGGATGTTCTTCATCTCACATTGCTGCAGTCCTTACACTTGGGTAGTCCGCTGTCCTCGGTCGGCCCGAATATCAAAGTATAAGGCTGACGTCGGTCAAGGCGCATTAGACTGACATCAGGACGTCAGGGTACAAATGCGCATGACCGACGTCATATCCTCAGTCTTTTTTGCCGCATGGTCCGATGCAGAAGCAGCGTTGCAAGTGCCGCTCGCTCTGAAATTTTTCGATTCGGAGTTTCAGACCGAGTCAAAGTTGGCTAAGTACCTGCTGGGGAATATTTTAGTTTTTTCTTGCCTCAGTGGTTTACCGGATGTCAGAAAAAGTGAATACCTGTATTTCTTGTGGGAAACAGATAGCGCATAGAGATTATCATACTTTGTGTATTCCTTGTTTAGGGCCTGAGCACGACGTTGTTGGGTGTCGCTTTTGTGCTAGGTTCAATAAGCGCACTATTAAGCGAAGGTTAGATTGTGCCAGGTTAGTCTTCAGGAAGCGGTGCAATTATAATATGCCGTCGGATGCTCCGACGCCCGCTTCTTCGAAGAAGCGCAAAGACAAAGCAGCTAAGCCCAGGCAAGAAGAGTCGTCCGTACCGGACGCCAGTTCTTTAGAGGTGTCTGTGAAACCGGGGGTTCCGCCGGAGGTTTCTCTGGAGTCCCAGGGGGAGACTTTGTTATTGCAGGATGTGGCCTCCCAGGAGGCAGGTCAGGCTGAAGGGGCTTCTCAGGTTACTGTACTCCCCTCCCTTCCTAGGGTGGTTAGGCCCTCTCCTTCTGTTTCCAAGGCTTCTCCCAGAGGCAGGCCAGGTTTAGCTTCTGTTGGTGTCACTCCTAGTTCTTCAGGATCTGTGCCCAAGAAGCACATGCTTAAAATGGCAGAAGATTTGATTACTTTGATTAGAGGTTCTTTGCCCCCTCCTGATAAGAGACCTAGGGTGGAACCTGAGTTGGGGAGTTTTGAGCAGGCTTCGGATGTTTCAGAATCTTCGGCTGAAGACTTGCAGGAGTATTCTCCTTATTCTGATTCTGATGTGGATGATTCTACTCCTTCTGCTTCTCCTCCTGAGGATTTTTCTTTTCAGAGACTCTTCATTCCATGAGGGAACATTTTAAGTGGGAAGGTCAGGACTTCTCTGATTCCAGGAAAAGGCTTAGGGAATTTTTGTTTTTACCCCAGCATAGGCCTTTGGCTATACCTCCTGTTCTCGATGTTGTGGAAGATGTATTTGCAGAGGCTTCTCTTAATCCTGATTCTTTGCCTCCTGCTCCTGTTAAACCGGATAGGTATTACAGGGTGCCTGAAGCTCATAAGTATCTTTTAAGAGTCCTAGGGCGGACCCAGAAACTGTTAGTCAGGGGCCTAAGGGTGTCAAGGCTTCTGTTGTAAAAAATCCGGTTCCTCCAGATAAAGAGGCCAGGGCTTTGGATAGATGGGGAAAGAAGGTCTATACTTCTTCCACCCTAGCTATGAGGGCTTTGAATTGCCAGTTTCACATGTTGAAATACCAAAACTATCTACTTTCTCAATTGAAGTCTAAGGTAGATGCTCTGGCGGAAGGTATTGAGTGTAAGGAATTACAGGATTTGGTACATGTTTCTGAACAGGTGGGTAAGCATTCTTTGCAATGTGGTTTTGATGCTGTACAGGCCTCGTCTAGGGTGGCTGCCACTGGGTCAGTTCTTCGCAGGCACGCCTGGCTGAGGGATCAGAATTTATCTGACCATGTTAAGACAAGGATTTTAGATGCTCCCTTACAGTCTGATGTGTTGTTTGGTTCACCTGTGGAAGCAGTCTTAAAGAAAATGGAAGACAAGGCTAAGTCTATGCAGACTGTTAAAGATTTTTTGCAGGTTCAGCCTCCAACGTTTAGTAGGAATTGGCCTACCAAGGGGTGGACGTATCCTTCTTATGATTCCCAGTCTAGAGGTAGATCTAGACGTGGTAGGGGCAGAGCTCAGGGCTCTTTCAGGCCTAGAACAGGAGTTCACCTGCACAGTCTTCGGGTGAGGGCAGGGGTCAGTCCTTTCGTAAACAGGCCCAATGACCTATCTTTTCAGCTGCCAGAGCCTTCTCGTTTGGCAGCACCTTTGGGAGGAAGGTTGGCACTTTTCAAGGAAAATTGGAGTTTAATTACCCAAGACAGATGGGTATTGGATATCATACACCAAGGTTACAGGTTTTATTTCCATACCTTGCCTCCTTTCAAAGGCATGCCAGACGTTCCTCCTCAGCAAAGAATAGAGGCTCACAGACAAATTTCTCTGCTACTTCAAATAGGGGCCATACAGCCGGTCCCTCTGCCAGAAGTGGGCCTAGGATTTTATTCTCGCCTGTTCCTAGTACCAAAGAAGGGGAACACGTGGAGACCAATTTTGGATTTATCTATCCTCAACACTTATCTGGACATTCCCAAGTTCAAAATGTTGACATTACAACAGCTTTTACCTCTGTTGGGCAAAGATCACTGGATGGTAACTCTGGATCTCAAGGAGGCTTACCTTCATGTTCCTATCAGACTAAGTTGCAGGAAGTATCTGCTGGCTGGGACTTCTCATTATCAGTTCTCTGCATTGCCCTTTGGCTTATCTACTGCGCCCAGAGTGTTCACAAAAGTTCTGGCTCCAGTGATAGCTTTCTTCAGGCTAAAAGGAATACAGATTTATCCTTATTTGGACGATTGCCTGATTCTGGCTCAAGGAAGGGATGAACTTCTTCATCATTTGCAATATGTGATAGCAGTGCTAAGATGCCTGGGGTATTCTGTGAACGAAATAAAGTCCAGTCTAGTACCCTCTCAGGACATGTGCTTTCTGGGTGTAAGACTGAATACAGCATCCCAGATGGCCTTTTTGACCCCGGACAAACAAAAGAATCTTTCTCTGTACTTCCATCAATTGTCTCATCAGTCCAGGCTGACTGCAAGGACAGTCCTTCAAGCCTTGGGGTTCATGGCATCTTGTATTCTGGTGCTTCCCAATGCCAAACTGCATATGAGGAAGCTACAATGGTATCTCAAGAATGTATGGACACAGCACTGCCAGGATATGGACACTGTCATTCAGATAATACCTTGCATTCAAAGGAATTTTGTGGTGGGCTCAGGAATGTCACCTAAACAAGGGACTCTCTGTGACCCGCCAGAGGCGAGTCAGATTCTAACGACAGATGCCTCAGACAAAGCTTGGGGAGCTCATCTAAATGGAAAGTGGATACAAGACACGTGGCCTGCCAGACTACAACATCTACATATCAACTTGAAGGAGATGTTAGCAGTCCAATTTGCATTAATAGCTTTCAAGGATTTACTTCTTCCAGGGCAGGTGTTGATTCTAACAGACAACACAACTGTCATGTGGTACATCAACAAGCAAGGGGGAACACATTCTTATCCTCTATGCAGGCAAGCAATGATTTTGTGGGAGACTGCTCTAAGTTTACAGCTAAATCTTCAGGCAAGGTTTCTGCCGGGAGCACAGAACTCCTTAGCAGATGTGTTGAGCAGACGAATTATGGATCCCCATGAGTGGAAATTGGATCCTCATGTATTTCAGAAATTGACAGTGTCATGTGGAACTCCAGACATAGATCTGTTCGCTTCTCCACTAAGCTGCCAAAGTTTTGCACAAAAAGGTTTCATCCCACAGCCTGGAAAGTGGATGCTCTTTCTTTCAATTGGAGCAATCTTCATGTGTATGCCTTTCCACCTCTGCCTCTCCTCCCAAAGGTACTCCTAAAGGTCAGACAGGACAAGCCAAAGATGATTTTAATAGCTCCAGATTGGCCTCGACAGCACTGGTACCCATTACTGAGAAGTCTGGTACGGGAGCCTCCATGGCCTTTGCCTTCGATTCCACACCTGCTGTCTCAGGAGAACAGTCATTTACTCAATGTCAAACTTCACTCTCTTCACCTAACAGCCTGGCATATTCTGTTTTAAACCCTGGAGGGTCTCAACTTCCACAGCAAGTTTTGAATGTTATTTTGGAAGCCAGAAGGCCTAGTACAAGGAAAGTGTACGCAGATAAATGGAAGAGATTTTTATTTTGGAGTGCAGCAAAGGAATTTGATGTTTCTGAGCCTAATTTAAGTGTGGCTCTTCAATATCTTACTGAGTTACTGGACAAAGGTTTGTCCTTCTCTTCTATTAAGGTTCATGCTGCAGCAATTTCTGCTCACTATGACTGTGACCCACCATTGTTTTCTCATCCTTTGTTCAAGCAATTTCTTAGAGGGGCAAAGAATATAAGACCCCACGTAGAGCTCCTACTCCTGCTTGGGATCTCAATTTTGTGTTGGAGAAACTCACTCTACAACCCTTTGAGCCTGCAGCTACTGCCGAGTTGAAATATTTATCATGGAAGACTGCTTTTTTGTTGGCCATTACCTCTGCAAGAAGGGTTTCTGAATTACAGGCCCTTATGGCGGTTGAGCCTTTCTTAATTTTCCATAAGGATAGGGTATCTTTGCGCATTAATCCTTCCTTCATGCCTGAAGTGGTTTCTAGTGTGGCTTTAAACCAAACTATTCATTTGCCTACTTTTTATGCAAATCCCCAAAATAAAGGGGAAAAGATTTTGCACACTTTAGATGTACACAGGCAGTTGCGATATTATTTGAGCAGAACTAAAGGGTTCAGGCAGTCTCAGCAGTTATTTGTTTCTTTGCTTTGAGTTCTCAGGGCAAGCCTGTGTCAAAACAAACTATTTCTAAGTGGATTGGGTTTTGCATTGCTTTCTGTTATTCCCATCATGGTAAGGAGATTCCAGCTGGGATTAGGCCTCATTCCACTAGGGCTACTGCCACTTCGACAGCTTTTTAAGGGGTGGCAACTAAAGATATTTTGGAGGCAGCTACTTGGAGTTCAGTGCATACTTTCTCTAAGCATTATCACCTTCCACTTTATTCTAAATCTAGGGCTGGTTTTGCCACTGCTATTTTACAGGGCATTTTGGCAGCTCCTGCTGCTTTATAGTTTTGCCATTCTCCCTTACCTCTGCTTTGGGATTCTACCCAAGTGTAAGGACTGCAGCAATGTGAGATGAAGAACATAGTACAGTTTTGTACCTACCATAAATGTAGATGTTCAAGATCCACATTGCTGCAGTCCAATTTACCTCCCTCCTTCCCTCTGTAGTTAGAGGCGGTTGTGTGGGTTGGGTTGTAAATATTGTGTATATTGTATATATTGTACATATTATTAGTGCAAGGGTGGTTGGTTGGTGGTTTTGCTGTCTTTTGGTTTTGACCTTTCTTTTTAGGGTCTTCTGACATCTGGGGCAAGAAAAGACTGAGGATATGACGTCGGTCATGCGCATTTGTACCCTGACGTCCTGATGTCAGTCTAATGCGCCTTGACCGACGTCAACCTTATACTTTGATATTCGGGCCGACCGAGGACAGCGGACTACCCAAGTGTAAGGACTGCAGCAATGTGGATCTTCGAACATCTACATTTATGGTAGGTACAAAACTGTACTTTTTCCCAGCAGGAGAATGGATGCCTGCTGTGTAAGTGAAGTGTTTAGGCGTGTGTTCGGGTATCTGAGCCATGGGTATACATATAAATGAAGCAGAACACCAATAGTGTAGTGGTTAGAGCATCCGCCTAACGTAAAGGCATTCCCGGTTCAAGTTCGACTATATCACTTATCATTTTCCTTGTGGAATGAATGTCACTGTGCTGTAAAGCCAACATTTAAACATGTAAAGGTGAATGTATGTTTCGCATGGGACCATTAACCGGATTCCTTCAGTCAAAGTGGTACTGTCATAATGAATAAGGCACATGTAAGCACAAATAAGCAGCAGTAAACATATGTAACTCACAGGAAGCATAGGTGAGTGCGCCTGAGCGGGTGAAAGCAGCTCCCAGTATAGGAAATGTATGGTTTTATGTACAGATGTAATTTATATACATATATATCTATATATATATATATATATATATATATATATATATATAATATATATAATATATATATATTCTTCCTAGCAACAAAACAACCGTCCTCTGAAGCCGGGACCCTGCACACCACAGACGATGTGCTTTACCACTAAGCCATGGCAGATATACATACATCTGAGGTTATCACATACAGATCATCCAGCACAGACATTCAACAGTATAGGACATGTATTCCATCATGTACATTTATGTGTGCTAATGTCCACACGCACACACACACACACATATATATATATATATATATATATATATATATATATATATATATATAGATATAGATATATATATACATATACACACACACACACACACACATACATAAACACACACACATACGTAGATATAGAATATATATCTCAACAGCGGACCACGTGACACCAACGCATTAGACAAGAATGAAAAGGAAACCACACGCACCTCCTGCATTATGTAGTGGTGTTAATATCAAGGCAAGTGTGTTTCTGTGCATCACACGGGTTCCGACTGTATTAAGGGTAAGATTAGGGCTGCTGACATTACTCACCAGGCCTATTGCCGAATGTATGTGTATGTCTTGCCAACCCAGTCTCTTGGCCGATTGTGACATTTATGGCCACTATGTAGGAAAACAACAAAACACGCTCCTCAACACATCCAGTAGCTAGCCACTCACAGATACCAACACATAGGATATGACTGCCAAACACGCACACCTGTCATGCCTTGGAATAGAACACCTACCTGTCTATTCTATCACACTACAGCATTACGCAGTTATAGAACGCACTACCGAGATTACTGGGGCACATCACTCCCAGAGGTGTACTTCTAGGTGGGTGACATCATCAGCATTGGCAAAGATGGCGATAGGGATTGTATGGAGTGTGAGCAGTCTAAAAGCATTATTCTGTCCCCAGGCAGACGGAGACACACACACACACACACACACACACACACACACACACACACGCACTTGCACAGTTGGCATGGCTGGGATTAGAACACTGACCTAACTAACTTATCACACTACAGCATTACGCAGTTACAGAACGCGCTACCGAGATTACTGGGACACAGCCCTCCCAGAGGTGTATTTGTAGATGGGTGACATCATCGGCCTTGCTAACGGTGAGTATAAGAAATGTATGAAGTGTGAGCATTATAAAGGTATTACTCAGTTCTCAGGCAAACAAGGAGACACACACACACACACACACACACGGCAAGTGTGGGAGTAGAACACCAACCTAACTACTTTATTACACTACAGCATTACGCAGTAACAGAATGCACTACCGAGATTACTGGGACACAGCCCTCCCAGAGGTGTATTTGTAGATGGGTGACATCATCAGCCTTGCTAACTGTGGGTATAAGAAATGTATGGAGTGTGAGCAGTATAAAGGTATTACTCAGTCCTCAGGCAAACTGGGAGACGCGCACACACACACACGCACACGCACGCCCACACACACACACACACACGCACACGCACGCACACGCACACACACGCGCGCACACACACACAGCAAGTGTGGGAGTAGAACACTGACCTAACTACCTTATTACACTACAGCATTACGCAGTTACAGAACGCACTACCGAGATTACTGGGACACAGCCCTCCCAGAGGTGTATTTGTAGATGGGTGACATCATCGGTCTTGCTAACGGTGAGTATAAGAAATGTATGGAGTGTGAGCAGTATAAAGGTATTACTCAGTCCTCAGGCAAACTGGGAGAGAGAGAGAGAGAGACACACACACACAGCAAGTGTCGGAGTAGAACACCGACCTAACTACTTTATTACACTGCATCATTACGCAATTACAGAACACGCTACCGAGATTACTGGGACACAGCCCTCCCAGAGGTGTATTTATAGATGGGTGACATCATCAGCCTTGCTAACGGTGGGTATAAGAAATGTATGGAGTGTGAGCAGTATAAAGGTATTACTCAGTCCTCAGGCAAACTGGGAGAGAGAGACACACACACACACACACACACACACACACACACACTGCAAGTGTGGGAGTAGAACACCGACCTAACTACTTTATTACACTATGGAGTGTGAGCAGTCTAAAAGCATTATTCTGTCCCCAGGCAGACGGAGACATACACACACACACACACACACACACACACACACACACACACACACACACACGCACACAGTTGGCATGGCTGGGATTAGAACACTGACCTAACTAACTTATCACACTACAGCATTACGCAGTTACAGAACGCGCTACTGAGATTACTGGGACACAGCACTCCCAGAGGTGTATTTGTAGATTGGTGACATCATCGGCCTTGCTAACGGTGGGTATAAGAAATGTATGGAGTGTGAGCAGTATAAAGGTATTACTCAGTTCTCAGGCAAGCAAGGAGACACACACACACACACACACACACACACACACACACACACACACGGCAAGTGTGGGAGTAGAACACCAACCTAACTACTTTATTACACTACAGCATTACGCAGTTACAGAATGCGCTACCGAGATTACTGGGACACAGCCCTCCCAGAGGTGTATTTGTAGATGGGTGACATCATCAGCCTTGCTAACAGTGGGTATAAGAAATGTATGGAGTGTAGCCAGTCTAAAAGCAATTTAGAGTCCACCGGCAAACTGGGACAGACACACACACGCCAGTGTTGGGTACGCAATACCTGCCTATTTACAGATTACTATTACAGTACTACATATATACGAATCGCGCCACACAGACTACATATGTCAAGGCTGTCATGACCGTCTGGGAATGCGGACATCAACAGGGATGCTGGCAGTTAAGATGTACATATATGTGAACCTGTGTGTTTAAAGTATGAATCCATCCTGACCTGGAGTATGCCCATCTGTGGAATGGATGACTACTACCACTGTACATGGTTACAATGGCCATGCCCATCCACAGATGCACATAACCAACACAAGGTGTCACTTGGGATGCTCACACATTTAGTAGCACAGGGCTATTCAGAATGCACTGTGTCCATCTGCACAAGGTTATACTGGGCATGCTCATACACTTAGTAGCACAGGGCTGTTCAGAATGCACTATGTGTCCATCTACACAAGGATATACTGGGCATGCTCATACTCCTAGTAGCACAGGGCTGACTGGGATGCACTCTGATGCTAAACACGGAGGGCCACAGTGGCCATGCTATTACAAGTAGACGTAAATAACACATTGTAATGGGCTCTGGTGTTGGTAGTTGTCATTATTAGCAGGAACGCTGCTCTACATATATTTCATGCCGGTCTTTAACAAATCAGCTGTCATTCTGGGATGACATGGCTGACAGTAGGCAGACCTTTGACATATATCACATGCATCCATGATACAAGGGAGTGTGGATATTACCCAAGTCGCATCCGCCCACACAGTGCCATTCCAAGGCAAATGCCCTAAACACAGGTTAACTCCCATACACCTATAGGACAACTGCATTGTTTTCTTATGCTAACCAGTGCTAGATGTGTAGCGTCCATATTCACAGCTGGCCACTGTAGATCCAACAATGGGGAGTACTGACATCTGTGCAGTGAGGAACACCTGGCTGATGTCTCTGTAGTGCACAATAGCACTACCACCATATACCTCAGAACCAGACATGTGGGCCATAACACAGGTACGGACCGCTCCAGGTGGTGTACCCACATACATAAAGACCAGTTACATGTACTGACCGGTCTCCCCACGAAAGGCATCACAGATGAGCCAAGTGCAGGACACAGTGTCACATGCTGCATTCTAGGATGTAAACTGCAGACACCACCATGCCCTCGAACCACCACCACGCAACCATACATGTATGACAGACAAGTACACCACCATGTGACCCTTGACCTGTGTACTGTACTAAGCTCTACATCAACTGTAGACAGTACACATGTACGGACACAGTTGCATCATGTGTTATGCAATGCAATGATACCACTGTCTGTGACAAGGTCAGCTGTACACATACCAAGGGCTCTCAGTACTGTCCACCATTAGCAGATGTCTGTTGCTGTACACCAGTACGCACCCTCGTGTATGGATATGACATACATGCACCTGCCCTGGGTATGTACATGCCACACACACAACATACCTGTAAATAGCATAGCTGTTGTAGTCCTTTGTGCAAACAGGTGGCTACAGCCATTACTCACATGCACATCGAATGTAGGTCCATGGCTGCTGAATGCTAACAGTACATAAGGTGTGATATCAGTGTTGACAGAGGTAACATCCCCTCTGTACTGGTCACCCATCATATCATACAACAGTCCATGTGTCATGTATGTTGTTACACATATCCACCAATTGCAATGCCTACAAACATGACCAAATGTCAGGACTGTAGGACCTACACAGCTGTACACGTAGTGTTGTGCATTCAGATAACATGCGTGTGCAGTTGCTGATGTATGCAGGTGGCGTGTATCCTAGTACATCATGCAGCTGCAATGCAGCCTCAACATTGCCAACTGTATATGGCGATATGCTGAATGTACAGAAAGATGTACCACAGGTATGGACAGATGTGTTGAAATAACTAAGTGGTGGGACATCTTTGCAGATGGATGTTTTCTGTGGACAGCTCACAGGTGTGTCACAAGTGGTCTTACAATACCCTGTGTAACCGGTAAGCAATGGTTTCGTTAACTGAAGGACTTAACACACAACTTAGACAGCGGTCAGGGTGATAGCGAAGGTAAATCACTTGACACCTGTTATTAGATATGACGTCCCTAGTGCATATATCAGCACTGTTGGCACAGGAAGCATCAGTACAGTTTGTAATGCGTGCAGTACTGCTGTACGTCTGACATGCATAACATGAGCTAGGCAGGTCTGAGATTCACAGTACTGGCATGTGTGGTTGTGTGTGTGTGTCCGTATTTGTCACGTATTGTGGGGAATACATCTCAATTGTTACTCTCCTGTACACTAGTATACACATCTGTACAGACTGCAATGTATAAAGCAGGACATAGGCAGGAGCGTGTATCTCACACGTGAGGTATCTGTATGTGCATGACATAGGTGTATTAATAACTGAATGCCACAGTGTGTGTATGTAGGGCTGACTGGTCCCTGGGGTGAGGATGTATGTTACCATACTGAACTGATAGGACCCTGCCCACCATCCAGGCGATGCATTCAACTATCCATGTTGATGTCCCCGATCTTAGGCCGTACTGACTACCTGTACATGTGTATTCTCTGTGGCGCATCATGTAGGTGCACAGTACTGTAATGATGATTTGACATAGGCAGGGGCCCTCAGCACACCAGTAGCAACTGTGTGCGAGTGTGTGTTACTGTGTCAGTATAGCCGTGAGTGTGTGTTACACTGTTGTGTCAATACCTGAGTATGTGGGTGCAGTTGTGTGTTGGCATCCTGTCATGGGAATGTGTATTACTGATTCCCATTGAGGCATCACACTTCTCACTGGCCTCTACCCTTGTAATCAGCTAGACCACTCTCTTACCTCACCACTCCATGTAACTGTACCTGTGATGTCACGTCTGTGGCCACAGTAGCTTAATACAAAGCTATCATGCTCTTGGAATGGTAGACATGTTTGGAACGTGGGACATTCTCACTGGTATGTGGCAGCTACATGGTACATGCTGGTATATTCATACATACCTGTGAGTAGTCCGCATTGACATATGGGACACTTAACTGCAAACACTGACATCCACCGGCACATGCAATTAGACCTGAAGAAGGACAGCAGAACAACATGACTAACATGCATTTACTGTTGTTACACAAGACACATACTGTTAACAGTATTGTACACCTGTACTACATGGTATATCTGCTCACTGTCAACAGTCAACATTTGTAAACTACACATATCATCCTAGTCTATTCACCCTGTGCATTAGACCATATGAGCATGTCCCTGCACCGATAGAGTGGATGTCAGGGATATGGCACAGGCATCATCATATGCACAGGGTGTTAATGTTTGCCAGAGGCCTAGGCTGCACCATTGGATGACATCATGTGTGTGGGTTTGGGCCTTTGATCTAATTGGGCATGTGTGGATGTTATGCATGTGTGTGTTGCAGTGCCTTACATATGTGTCCAGTGTGTGCGTGTATGTCTGCACACAGTTCTCCCATGTGTCTGGCCTACACAGGGGTATTATTGACAGCTGCAGACTGTACAGGCGAGGTTTTACAGTTCACGGTGTCTGGCCACGGACATGTGACCTGTGCCTGCCAGGGGTTGCACGGGCACTACCAGAGAGAGGTGCAGATTGGTTACTGTCTGATGTCACTAGTCCACTGGAACCATGTCCCTGTTGGGGCCATCCCTGGCCACGTGCACGTGGACTGCTGTGTCGTGGTGTGGACAGCACAGCACCAGATGCACTGCTGCTGCTACCGCCACTATGGGAGTGGGCATGTGAGGTAGCTCGTACATGTTGACCTGACACGGGTGATGTAGCATGCCTACGTCCTCATGCCTGATGCCTCACTCCTACCAGATGTTCCAACACAGATAGCTCACACTCGCAGATTGTCATGCCATGGTCAAGGACTCCAACCATGTCACCCAACCATCTATCCAAAGTATCAGCAATCTGCCGTTGAGCATTTACCATTGCCTGGATGTTATTGTTTAAAGAACGGACAGCAGCCCTCTGTAGCCTCTGATCTTCTCTGTTGCACCGTTCAGCACGTGCCTGTGCCTCCATTACAGCCTGAAACATGCGTCTGGTGACACCAGCTTCTGTGCTCTGTTGTGCAGGAGCATGTTGGCCAGAGGTCCTCCTATGAGCAGCAGTGGCCACATGCCTGTGTGGGGCACCACCAGTAGTTTGGCTGACACCATGGTATGCAGGCACACCTTCCATAGCCCCCACACTTTCCTGTTCCAAGCTACCATGCGCTAACTGTCCTTCCTCTATGGCCACTGGTGATGGGGGTATGTGCAGGTATGGGATCTGTGTGCGGGGATGAGGTGGATATAGATGGAATGGCAACCAATGGCACAGTTTTAGCTCCTGACAACTCTGCCTGTGACCCAATCATACATTCATCATTTCTGCTAGAGTCAGTGAGGGCAGACAAGAACTGTACATTACAATCTATACAATAGATACACACACGCATGTGGATATGACAAAAGGCATGCAACATGCATGTGATACGGCAGACGGCATGCAGTGCAGACAATAATAGTGGTAGTTATCATACATCCGTAGGTTGCACACAGCATGCATGTGTGATAGCATACGGCATGCAAATTACACAGTCATAGTAGTGGTTAGCATACATCCCTGTGTTACACCATGTGGACCAGCACAGATTAACAGTACACCTGCCTGATGTGTGGCATATGACCTTGATAATCACATGTAGTATGACATGTGGTCTGCTGATGTGTGCAATGACATGCATACATGTGTAACACAATGGTATCCTGTCGAATATACAGTGGGGCAATGCTGTACCAATTCAGTGTTGTCTGTCCACCCTACAGATATACTGCAAGTTTAGCTTATGTGCATGGCCATTGCAAGGAATAATGAGGAGTCTATAGTGCTATACAGTGTGAGTTACAGACATGGTTCATAACCATGACCGTGTTCAGATACAATACATATATACTGTGGAATGTGACCCATGTCACTGAAGTGTATACACACTAAACCATGATGTGGAAGTTGTGGCACAGGTCACTGATGGGTATACGGATGACACCCCTGCACATCTGCAACCATATTGCTGCAGCCTGGCAACTATGGGCAGACATGGCGAACACATCGGTACACCATGTCCCACATGACATCTGTGTACCACACACACACACACACACACACACACACACACACACACACACACACACGAGGAGCTAGTATGGCATTTATGTCCATCACCAGCAATGGGAATGTACTGTATCTGTGGCCTGATGTGGATACTGTACAGGTAATTGCTGTCATGTTGCAACACCCTCAAGATGTTCAACACATCCTATGTGGTGGATTAATGTTACACCTACACAAGATGTGCACAGGCCTGTAGGATGTCTAGCGTTCCACATCTACATTATGACCATTATATAAAGGCCATGGCCGAACCATGTGTAGCCATTGTACGACAGGGTGTACACACAAGCACAACACTTCTAGTGTGTGTGTTGCTCCATGTCTCTGGCCATCCTCCATGGCCATGTGTGTACATGTGTTGTCCAAATTATAGTGATGGGCATCTATTTCACATGTCTGTGTTGTCCCATATGACATATATGCGCCACTGACAACAGGGTTATGCAGATAAAGGGTGGTATGTGGGATATGTTTTCAGGTTAGGTAGGCAGTGTAGCAGCCAGGCCAATAGATGTCATGGATATGTCAAGATAGCACATCACATTGTGTGACATTCATAGCAGGGGTATGATCCACACCAGTGAAGCCTGTGTGCTGGCCATACTCCAGCCCACTGTGTAGTACTGTTTGTATTCCACCACATGTGTAGATCAGATCTGTTGTACGTTCCTAAAGTGGACAGCACCTCCCCCATTGTATGCACAGCTGTTAACACATCTGGCAGTAAAGTTTGTGAGGATTCATGTAGGTGAGATGATTCACATAGTTTGCAAGTGTGGCACATGGATAGTCATTGTGATGCATTGCAAGTCCAACCTGTATATTGTGACAGGACCATACATTATGTGTACATGTTGGGAATGGCCACATGGCAGATAGATTTGTGCATTATGGTTCCTGATAAATAACACTCTCACCTGCAACGGGCTGCTGTCGCCACGGAACACCAGAGGTACCTAAATAGGAGTAACACAGCAGTACGAGCATAATCCACCCCTGTATAAAGGCTACAGGGAGCAATGTGCATAACACATACATCAGTACATTAGACTATACTATGGTTTATGCACATGTGTGCATACACAGAGTATCATACTATAGTGTGTATACATGCCTTGCATATGATGTTACATTACATATTGTACATTGACGCATGCAGCTATATGGAATATAGTTGTTATATGTGCAGTACTGACTTACCAGGCAACTACAGGCTCAGTGGTTGAGAGACACCCACATCCACAATCTCGGCTAAGGCTTGTGGATGTGGTTCTGCAGGTGTCCCCAGGTTGGCCAGTAGCTCCTCGGTACATGTGAGTGTGGGCTGGGTTGGTGGTCCACCACCTGTTGCACCTTGTTCCCTGGCGATTGCATTTGCACGCTGTTTCGCCCGTCTAATGAGGTCTGTATAGTGTCTGTGCACCTGCTGGTATGTGCGGTTGTGGCCACCCACATCATTAACCCTCCTGCGAAGTTCCATCCACAGGTCATCCTGCTGCTGTGCATCCTGTGGCACATGGCTGAACAGGATGTCGTGATTATCGAGTAGGTATGGGATGAGGGCCTCATCCTCCAAGCATGTAAAAGGGGGAAGCCTTGCATGTGGCATACCTCTATAAGCACTTACAGGAGTGCATGGCTTGTGCTATCCCAAACAGAACCAGGGAGCTATACTCATAATTAACTAAACCAATCTGGTGGTCCCTGCTATAAACATATTGTACTTCAGGAGGAAGACACTGTTGCAAACGAGAGTACAATACCATGCGTGGAGGAGATCCCTGGCCAGCCTCAGTAAGAAGGTGAGATCCCTTATATGATCCTTCAAAGCTAGCTACGAAAACTTTAACGCAACTAATACCACCAACAACCACAGTGCCTCAATGTCAACAACCAGATCTGCTCTGAGTTACAGCACAAAGACATGAACATTACAGAAACAATGGATATTGGCAACATCCTGGCAGATCCCTCTCAAAGCTGCACACTCTGAAAGCAATATCACAGCATCCATGGGACTGGACAACATCCCAGGCTGCATTTTACACGAACTTCGGATCGTACTGTCTCTTCACCTACGCACCATGTTCAATAATAGCCTCACATGGGGCATAGTGCCCCCTGAATGGCGCACAGCAACAGTTATCCCACTCCGTAAAGGTATTGCCACAATGGACCACAGGACCTGTTTCCCTATAGGCCTGACTAGCCTGGTCTGCAAGGCTATGGTGCACATCATGGATCACTGTCAGAGACATTGGGTACCTCCCAACCTTTGACCCTTCCCTGTTTGGCATTGTTAAGGCCAGACCATGCCTCCTAAACCTGGTGGGCTTCTTAGAGACCGTTACCAAGGCATTAGATGAGGGTAAGAAGGTCCACAAAGCCTACCTAGATCTCTCATAGGCTTTCAACACCATTCCTCTTTCTGGTATTATCAACATACCCATCCGCCTGAATATTAACCCGTACGTCATGTGATGTTTTGCAAAGTGGCTCACGGACAGAGCACACACAGTAGGAGTTGCATACCCTAGGTCCGACTGTATACCAGTTACAACTGCCGTCCCCCAGGGCTCAGTCCTAGGACCCCTCATGTTCGGTATATACTTCTCTGATGTACAGACAAGCACAGGAGGGCTTTGGCTGAAAAGGTTTGCAGACGACTGCAAACTAGGGGACATAATTGTTTCCCCAGCTGTTACAGACACCCTCTGGAAGGGTCGCACTGAGACGGATACCTGGTGTTAATATCATGGTGTCAAGCTGAATGCCTAAAAGTGCATAGTCATCCCCTTTGGATATAACTAATTACTCGCGGACTACCACATAGGTGCTAGTCCCCTACATACAAAAAAGGTATTACGGGATCCGGAAACACCAGTAGATAGCAATCTCTCCTTCGATACCTGTAATGACAAGGTGGTTAGAATATCCTTCTGCATGGCCCCCCTAATCTCTAATAGGTTCGCATCTAGATCAGAGGGGCCATTGTGACTCTACACATGTCATATCAAACCCATTAAAGGATACAACACCCCATTTGGGATATGCCTTACAAGACAACTGCAACAGCTTGGAAGACCACACCAGTACCACACCAAGAGGATTACTGACCTCAAACAGATGACCTATGCAGCCCAACCTACAAAACTCCAGCTGTACTCAGTTGCATACCGCATACTCACAGGTGATCTCTGCTTAATATACAAGGCCCATGTCCAACCCTGTATTGCTGGATATGCTCCACCTAAACAGAAGCCCCTCAGAGCAACATGCTCTAGGGATATACACCTAACCACAACGATGAGTAGGACATGCTGAACGGATAGATTCCTGACCCGGACACTCCCTATGCTTTGGAACGTGATTCCAATGTAAATCAAGCAGTGCCCCTCACAAGCACTCTTCAAGCAAAACGTTGCCGTGTGGATGGGAGACAGACATGTACCCGGGGATCACTGCAGTGGCTCTGCTGGATAGAGGCACAGGGAACTATTGGCTCTGCAATTCAAATGCACATAGAACCAATCTATGGGGGTGGCGAAAGACAACACACGCTAGCTAGGCTTACAGATACCCTTGGTAAGACAGCCTGGTACCTACCTTTGCACATATTACATGTCTTATATGCATGGATAGTTAAATAGCTCTTCTGTTTTACTTTGCTATCATGCTGATAAACTGTCGGCTCACTAAAAGACGTATGTATCCTGTTATTGTGTATTGTAAATGCCGATCGACATAACTAATGTTTGCCTACCATTACAGTAATGCTATATAGCTTCTGATACATATCTGCCTACAATACTGTACATTACACAACATTGGCACAATATCCCACAATGCAAAACATACTTGCACAGTGGCCCAACCTTCCACATGTTATTCTCTGTATTATACCCATACATATGGCTGCAGTTACAATATATCAGCATATACTATCCCCTGTTATAGCACATACTTTTTGGACCAACCCTGCCACTGATGTCGGTTGGTGAGGAGTATTTCTGTTCAAAGCCCTTATATAACATCCCTTGTGGTGTATGCAGTGTTTGCCTTGTGACCTACAGCAGTACACACAAATACTGCAAGCGTGACTATGCTCAGCAATACATCACTACAAGATAACTGTTTCCACTATATGGATTGCGTGCACTTTAAATATTACAGAATAGTACTACATACACAGACATACTGATTGTTCTACATACCTTATTAGTAATCCGACGTATCGTTAACAGTTGATTCAGTCCTTTTCGGTTTGTGTTTCAATGTTATTTGTAATGTTCCGCTGGTATATACGGATGGTTTGAATGTGTGATGACACATCCTTTTCTAGTTACATATCGGTAACATCTGGTATCCTGTCCACCAATTGCTGTTCCAAAGTAGTTAATTGGATGCACATCAGCTGTGTAGCTACTCCATTAGCCGATACCATGGCAACAGTGGTGTATAAGTGAGTACTCCTTTTAGGGGTTCTCCGTTTGCCTTACTTTCGAGGGAGACAGCCTAGATGTGTTATTGCGATATATTTCAACAGCTATATGGAGACACACAGTGATATATTAGCTTCATGACTCCCGTGGACTGTGTGTAATGGCTCGATGGTTTAGTTCAACATGTGAGTACAGCTGTTATATTTCGGAACAGTGCTACTTATGCAGGGTTTGTTTGTACCTGATACTTCTGCAGATGTTTAAGTCTGATAAGGATGTTTGGCCAGCTCAAGGCCGTATGGCTGTGCATGAACTGTTATGTGGTGTACAGTGTGCTCACCAGACATCCTTGATTTGGTGTACAAGTGTAGCATACTGTGCTGTTACTCACTAATTGCTAACACATCCCGGTGTACGCACAACCCTCTGAAACGGGATTGGTGCAAACAAACCCTATTACATCAGCAGCTGTTCCATTGTATAACAGCCGCTATTTCACTTAGGGCCATGTTAGTGTGTCTCTGACAAGGTATGTTAAGGCTTCTGCAGATGTCGTACAGTGTGTGAATGATTTGTGATGTTATTACAGTTTGTATTGTAATATGTTTGGGTGTGGGGGTGATGTTGGTGGGTGTGCATAGCCAATGCAGATGTGTAGGAACTGCTTTTATACATAATCGCTATGTGCGTGAGGGTTCTTTCCCTATTTGAACACCTAACCTTTTGTGGACTACTACAATGGCATGTGCAGGCTGATTCATTAAGGCACTGTTATGTAGTTCCTATGTAGCATGCAGGTGGTGTTAGTCCTTGAATCCCTTCGGTAATACATATGAATGTAATAACGTGTTGCTACATCATAGCTGTGATTTCTGTCATAGGTATTTGCAGTCATCGTAGTTGTGTTGGTGACTGACCCTCTTTGGCTAGGGTTGCCACCTTTTCATATGTCCATAGTGGGTCCTTTTCGGGACACACATCTGAATTTACAGGCCGACATAAACCCACGGTCAGTACAAGGGATAGAACTTTCCTTTCTTGCCTAATTATAAGCTTATTCTTGTAGCAGTTTAGTAGCTTATCCTGTTTTCTGTACCATGTAGGTACTTTAGATACAAAAATAACTATTGTATGCAACTATTACAGTACATATGGGACATAATTATGTCCTACAATCCCAGGACATTTGCCACGTTTAATATATTTGGTCAAGTCACAACCGCCCAAAGAGGGAGTGTCCCTTGCGAAGTGGAACAGATGGTAACACTATCACTGGCTCATGTCCATGGCACATATTTGTACGGTGTACAGGCATATACTCTCCATATCCTTTGTTCATAAAGGTTGGTAGTGGCAGAATGTGTGATTGCTATGGTCTATGTTATACACATATGCGAACACTTCAACCGCTGTATACAGGAGACCTACGGAATTCCGAAACCACAGTGTTCCGATGTGCACAGTCCCGGGAACAGACTCCCATACCCCACATTACCGACATCAACAGTAACTCGCGAAGATAACACTAACATAGAACACACACGCACACACAGACACACTGCTACCCAACACATCCAAATAAACCATCCTAACTATGTATGAGCAGGTGGCCAAGCCCCCCTGCACACCCCATGTAGGTGTCTGCGCCCCACACACCACCCACAACTTTAATATTCTACATCCTAGGTCGCGCAAACAGACGCACAAAGCTAACCCACAACCACACATTACAGTCCCCCAACAACACACAACACACACAAAACGCACACTTACACACACTATAGCCCTAAGAAATACACGTACACACAGTAACCTACCCAAACTGCAACACCAGAAGCACTGACTAACTGTCCATTAACATCGTGAGATTACACCTCGTGCATCTGGTGTTTCTGTACTATGTTCTTTCGGACCTTAAGCCTCGGGATTACGTGCGTTGGTGTGTAAAGCAGTCGGTATGTGGTAGGTATCCCATTTATATGTACCTCCATGGTTATGTAGATGTTGTTAACCTATCTATATATCTACATATATATGTATAGCCCCATATATAGGCATCTCTCTCTCTCGCTCTCTCTCTCTGTCTCTCTCTCTATATATATATATATATATATATATATGATTGTGTATATATATATATATATATATATATATATATATATATATATATATATATATATATATATATATAAAACATACACCTTTCATTGTGTACATGCCGGTTTGTCCTATTTCAACGCATTCCTACCTTTTGTGTTTTATCCTGTCAGTATACACGACTGCTATTGGTACATCTCAGGTAGCTTAGTGGTATGTTATTGTAATGAATGTGTACATGGTTGCGTGTTCTAATCCTGGCAGTGATATCTTCCCTCTCAGAGCAGGCACTGGTAGTGCAAGGCTGATGAACGCACATTTCAGTGGTTGTGTGTTCCACATGTTTATTATTCTGTGGAGAACTACCTACATATGCAAGCTGTGTGTAAGGTATACTATGTAACATGTACACATCTGTGAAAATTCCTGTCAGGGATACTCCCATTATTTGGAAACACATCCCTGATTACATTATACAAAACCCCTCACTAACACTCTGGGGAAGACATGCAGAGTGGGTGGTGAACAGTAGCTACAACTCAGGGATCCCGCAAGTGGCTCTGCTCCACAGAGGGATAGTTAGTTGATCGATGGGGTGGCGACAGAAGACACATTTTGACTATGCTTATGAGTGGCCTCAGCGGTTGGCCATGTCCTGGGCCCACTCTTGTTTGGCATCTACTTTTCCGAAGTACAAGCAAACACAGGAGGGTTATGGCTGACAAAGTTTGCAGATGACTGCAAACTGGGCGCCATAGTAGAAAACACATCTGACACAGATATCCTTCAGAAGGGTCTCACAGAAACGGATAACTGGTGCCAGAGCCATGGCCTAAAGTTAAATGCCAAAATGCATAGTCATACCCTTCGGGAAAACAAGGTTACCCTAGCTACCAAGTAGGTGGCAATCCACTGAGCACAGAAGAAGTTATCAGGGACCTGGGGACCCAGGTTGATAGTAGTCTGTCATTCGACACCCATGTAGCTAAAGTAGTTAGGAAGACCTTCTACATTGCCCACCTTATCATGAAGGGATTCTCATCTAGATCAAGGGAGGTCATAGTCTCCCTATACTCATCACTCATCAGACCAATGATTGAGTACAATGCCCCATTCGAATGTATCTGACCCGACACTTGCAGCAGCTGGAGAGGCCACAAAAGTTCCTCACCAAAAGGATAAAGGGTCTCAAACATCTGTCCTATGCTGCCCGACTGAAAGAACTCCAGCTCTATTCAGTCGCCACCGCTTGCTCAGAGGTGACCTTTGCCTAACATACAAGGCCATGTCAAACCCAGATTTGATGAATATGCTTCACCTCAAAAATCTAGATCAGTCAGAGCCACAAGGGCGGAGACTTAAACCTCGACACGCTATTAATAGGACGTGCTGGAGGGATAGATTCATCACCCAAAGACTCCCTATGCTGTGGAATAAAATCCGGTATATGTGAGGCAGAGCACTGCTGGCCTTGTTCAAGAGAAATCTTGACCAATGGATGGGAGATCCGCAGATATACCCCAGGGATTACCTCAGTGTCACTGCTCGACAGAGGCACAGCAAAATAATGGGTATAGTTCCCCATACTAAAGGGGTGGCGTAAGCCACAAAACTATGGGCTAGGCTTGTAAATGCCTCGGGCAGATAGCCTAGTATGAACCTATGAACCTATGTACCTACCTATGCATCTATGAACCTGTACATACAGTATAGACACATGCTGATAGCTTAATATACTGTTCAGGTATTGAATAACCTTGTGCCAATGGCGGTTGTGTGTACAATAGTTGAGGGCTGCCTATGTAGGATGCACACAATAGACCACCTTTACATGACAATTTACAGGTGGTTGTGTGTGTGCCATCCATGTTTACTGTGTGTGCAGGTGGAGAAGGGTGTCAGTCCATGAGTGCCTACACTGTCAGTGTGTGTGCTATAATTCCCTCTTTGCTAAGGCATGGGCATACTGGGCACGCCTCCGTCTACCTACTGGGGCTAGCACAGGGTGTTTGTGGTCTGAGCGCCCATGTGCCTGTGGGTCCCTTGGCAATGGTGGTGGGCAGTGAGGGCCTACACCATTCTGCCCCTGCTGCAGCTGTTTCCGCAGGATCATATTGTGTAGCATGACACATACTATTAAGATGTTGGCACACGTTCCTGGAGGGTACTGCAAGGCTCCACCAGATGTGTCCAAGCAACGGAACCGTGATTTCAGCATCCCACACCCTTATCTGAGGAATCCCCCATAAAGGGGGGAAAGTAATCTCCTCTCTTAGCTACATGGGTGTCAATGACAGACTATCAACCTGGGTCCCCAGGTCCCTGATAACTTCTTCTGTGCTCAGTGGATTGCCACCTATTTGGTAGCTAGGGTAACCTTGTTTTTCCGGGTATGACTATGCATTTTTGGCATTTAACTTAGGGGTCTGGCACCAGTTATCCGTTCTGTGAGACCCTTCTGAAGGATATCTGTGTCAGATGTGTTTTTCTATGGCCAGTTTGCAGTCATCTGCAAACTTTGTCAGCCATAACCCTCCTGTGTTTGCTTGTACAAAAGTAGATAAACAAGAGTGGCCCAGGACTGAGCCCTGTGGGACACCACTTGTGACAGGCTTTGAGTCTGACATGGCGCCAGCAACTCTGACCCTGTGGGTTCTGTCACTCAGCCAGTTTGCAACCCATCTTGTGATGTATGGGTTAACATTTAAGCTGATGAGTTTTTCAATGATACCCGGTGGGTATTGTATCAAGGCCTTAGCCAGATCGAGGTAGGCTGTATGGACTGCCTTTCCTCATCAATGGCTTTGGTGACTGTTTCAAAAGTCAACCAAGTTTAAAAGGCATGATCTGCCTTTGACAAAGCCAAACTTGGATCCAAAGTCTGCAAATTCCTATGTCTTTATTTATGAGGTCCATTATGATCCTCTCCATGGCTTTGCAGATAAGGCTTGTCAAGCTAATGGGCCGGTAATTTCCAGGGTCGGTGGAGGCACCCTTGTGAAGTGGGACCACAGTTGCAGTGCCACCCTGGAGTATCCAGAGGTAAGACTTGATTAAACAGCTGTCCTAGCTGTGGGTTTAATTCTCATTGAGTTCATGGAGCACAGCCGGGACACCACTGAACCCATGGATGCTGTGTTTCGCTGGGAGAGAAGTGTCTTCACTTGGGCATGGAGATGTTTGGGGCTGCAATCATGGTATAGATATCTCCTTTTGGGAGGGGCAGCTCAGACTGAACCTACGCCAGTATGTTGGCAATGTCTGTAGGATCAGTAATCTTCACATCATTTTGAACTAGTTTGAGCATATCTGTGGTGCTTCCTCCCAGGTTTTCAACATAGCTAAACAGCGCGACACCTTGAGTCTTTAGCCATTTTTCTCTCGAAATTCTGCTTTGGATGATTTCCATGAGAGCTCTTGGGCTTTTACTTGAGTAGGATCAAGGGTGTCTTACCTTTTAAGGATTTTGCCTCATCTTTCAGTAGCCTCCTCTTGTTGTAGAGTTTGTTTATGGCCAGGTCCACTAGACTGATGCTGCTTGCCTTGGTACAAAGAGTCTTTGTTTATTATTTAAATTATATCCATGCAGTCCCGCAGGTGCTGGTAGAAGGCATTTGTGCGATCAGTTTGAGTACTGCTTCTCCACTTTGCCTGGGCCATGTAGCTGAGCACTACCTAGTCTTTAGCGTAGTCGGGCTTTTGAGAAGTTCTTACTGTATTCTTTTTATTTGTGTGGGGTGGATTATGACCTCCCAGCGAGATTTAGTTTGTGTCCGATCTCACTATGAGGGGTATGACCTCCAAGAACATTGTGCTCCCATGTTGTTCGTGATGATGAGATCAAGTATGCTATTCCTCGGGGATGCTGCAGGACTAGTTGTTCCATGGCATTTGAGTTTATGAATTCCAGGACTTTTGGGCTAGGGGTTTGGGCTTGAGTAGTGTTCCCAGTCTATATTAGGGTAATTGAAGTCACCTAGTATGATTTTGGGGTTTTTGGTTTTGAATGCCATTGACATTGTATCTGACCTCAATTGCAGAGCAGTGCACAAGTTTTCACCAAAGGATAAGGCCACCGTCTTGGGGTGCCTGATGAAAGGATACTCCCTGTATTGTCCATTGGCCCTGTGAGAAAGGTGGGCCTGCCTAACATACAAGCATGTCCCCCAATTTTAGAAAGCTTTATCAAAATTAGATTCAGAGCCACAAGGCTGGAGACTTAAACCCAATTTAATAGGTGCTGGAGGATAGATTCATCACCCAAAGACTCTATGCTGTGGAATAATCCATATTGACAGAGCACTCTGGCCTTGTTCAAGAGAAATCTTGACCAATGGATGGGAGATCCAGATATACCCAGGGATTACCTCAGTGTCACTCACAGAGGCACAGCAAAATAATGGGTATAGTTCCCCATACTAAAGGGTGGCGTAAGCCACAAAACTATGGGCTAGGCTTGTAAATGCCTCGGGGAGATAGCCTAGTATGAACCTATGAACCTATGTACCTACCTATGCATCTATGAACCTGTACATACAGTATAGACACATGCTGATAGCTTAATATACTGTTCAGGTATTGAATAACCTTGTGCCAATGGCGGTTGTGTGTACAATAGTTGAGGGCTGCCTATGTAGGATGCACAATAGACCACCTTTACATGACAATTTACAGGTGGTTGTGTGTGCCATCCATGTTTACTGTGTGTGCAGGTGGAGAAGGGTGTCAGTCCATGAGTGCCTACACTGTCAGTGTGTGTGCTACGTTCCCTCTTTGCTAAGGCATGGGCATACTGGGCACCCCGCCTACCCCACTGGGGCTAGCACAGGGTGTTTGTGGTCTGAGCGGCCATGTGCCTGTGGGTCCCTTGGCAATGGTGGTGGGCAGTGAGGGCCTTCACCATTCTGTCCCTGCTGCAGCTGTTTCCGCAGGATCATATTGTGTAGCATGGCACATACTATGAAGATGTTGGCACGTTCCTGGAGGGTACTGCAAGGCTCCACCAGATGTGTCCAAGCAACGGAACCGTGATTTCAGCATCCCAAACACACGCCCTATGATGATTCTGGTTTCTCGTTTCCACATTATGGCATTCTTGCATGGCTGTGTGTGCATTTTTGATGGATGTCATCATCCATGGTTCAAGTGCATAGCCAGCTTCCCCCACCAGGTGGCCATATGGGATGTCCCCCTGGCAAATACCTGATACAGCTGTGAGGCATGTCAGATGTGGGAGTCATGATAGCTTCCAGGACTGCCGGCACACATCCATGATAATGCCCTTGGCATTGCACATGACCTTGCAGTTGATGGAGGGGAACCCTTGCGGTTTGTGTCACTCCTACCCTGCTCACCTGTTGGTGACTTGATGTGCATGTGCGTGCAGTCTATTGCACCCGGTACCTCCGGGATGTCCGCCACATTGTGGAAGAGATGCATATTGCAGGCCAACTCCTCCTGTGTTCGAAGGAAGTGTATGTGCTCATTGCCATGTGGTAACATGACATCCAGGAACTGGTGGAGTACCCTGTATGCTGATGCCTGTGAGATCCCCATGATATCCTTAGTTGGCCTTTGAAAGGTACCTGTGGCTAGTATTCTCAAGCTTACACATACCATCGTATCCACTGGGATGGGTTCCCCCTTGTTACTTCTGGCTCTGAGGCATGGCCAGCACAGCTCAACAAGTTGCTGTATGATGTCCCTGTCCACCCTGTAGTCAGCTACTGTCTCCAGATCATGTAGCCCCTGGTAGGTTACCCTGGTTCTAAACACTCATCTCCTTCTTCGGTGCCTGAGATGGTTGTCAGCATCATCCTCCACACCACCGTCAGTCTCCAACACATGCTGGTGAATCAAAGCTATGGCAGTCCCTAACATATACATATTAAAAGTTCTCCGTCCTTTATACACCAATGGTGCAGAGTGTCTGGGAATACACAAGTGTGTGTGTGGGGCTTTCACAACTTATACCATTGTGCAATGGATGATGCTGGTGTAATTGGGTGTGTTTGTGCTTACTAGTCTGTAGGATCAGTAATCTTCACATCATTTTGAACTAGTTCTGAGCATATCTGGGAGTTTCCTCCTAGGTTTCTAACATAGCTAAAGAAGGCCTTATGATTGTCTTTTGAGTCTTTAGCTATTTTTCTCTCGAAATTTGCTTTGGATGATTTTATGAGAGCTCTTAGTTTTTACTTATAGTGATCAAGGGTGTCTTACCTTTTAAGGATTTTGCTCTATCTTGTAGTAGCTTCCTCCTTTTGTTGTAGAGTTTGTTTATGGCTGGGGTCCACCAGACTGGACGCTTGCCTTTGGTACAAAGAGTCTTTGTTTTGCTTGGGATTGCCTTATCCATGCAGTCCTGCAGGTGCTGGTAGAAGGCATTTGTAAGTGATTCAGCTGCTTGAGTACTGTTTTCCGCCGGGGGCCTTAAAGGAGACCACACTAGTGTTTAGACGTGTGAAGTCGGCTTTTGAGAAGTTCTTTACTGTGGTCTTTTTATTTCAGGTGGGGGTGGGATGAGGAGCTCCAGCCAGATTAGTTTGTGATCTGATCTCACCAGTGAGCGGTATACTTCGGGTGATGAACATTGTGCTCCCATGATCGTGATGTTGAGATCAAGTATGTTATCTCCTCTTGTGGGGATGGTGACTAGTTGTTCCATGGCATTTGAGTTTATGAATTCCAGGATCTTTTGGGCTAGGGTGTTTGGGCTTGAGTAGTGTTCCCAGTCTATATTAGGGTAATTGAAGTCACCTAGTATGATGGTGTTTGGTGATACATTTATCCCCTCTAGTGTTTTCAGGAAGGCCATGTGAGGTTCCTGAGTTTGTGAGGGTGGCCTGTAACATGCTACAATTTGCAGAGCAGTCTTGCCTACGGTTAATTGCACCTGGATGGTCTCCGATGCATCATGCGTTGCCACCAGTCTTGAGGTGTGGGTGTCCTTGATGAATATGGATACCCGTCCTCCTTTCTTGGTATTGTCCGGATTTTGGGGCCGGAACGCATGATATGAGGTAAAACCTGATAGCGCTGGGGTGCTCTCAGGAGCCTTGAACCAGGTTTCTGTCACAGCACAGACATCGATGTTCTCCATACTGAGAAGGGCCTCGAGTGCGTGCATTTTGAGATTTAGACTTCTGGCATTGAGCAGCATTACCCTTAGTTTTTTCCTTTTTGTGTTCTAGGGTGGTAGGTTTAGAATTTGAGCCTTGCCTAAAAAGGCACTATGGGGTTGGCAAGAGCCTTTGCCAATATCCGAATCCCAGGGTGACAGGTGCAAGCCGTCCCTTAAGCAGCGTGGCTTGTCCAGCATGTCATCCCAGGCAGACAGATACTGATCCCCTTTGAATGACACCAGTGTTTAAGCCAATTGTTAAAGCTGATCATCTTATCTCTGTATTGTGGCATCATTTTTGGTGAAGGTAGGATACTGCTCAAGGTCAGGGTCATACTTGCCTGGGCTACATAGTCAGAGAGCTCCTCAATGTCTCTTTTCATGTAGTCCAAGGAGGTACGTCTCAAGTCGTTTACACCAGCGTGGACAATGACTGAGTCATATTTGTACCTGCTGTTGAGAGACCTGAGTGCTTGCGTTATGTGGCGGATTCTAGCGCCCGACAGACAGCTTACTGTGACCTTCTCCTTACTCAGTCTGGTGAGCGGGACGTCAGTGTGTCTGACTATGGAGTCACCAATGACTAGTGTGTCTGGCATTGTGTTTGGCCTTAAGGGCTGTGACTGTTTGACACTCTGACTGTGAGGTCTATGTGTTGCAGGTGTTGTGTTCTGAGGTGGTGGTTGTTTGGGTGTCTGCTTTGGTGGCCTCTGCTGTTTTGGTAGATTTTGATCAGAGCCTCCGAGTATGTCTTTGTGTGTTTATGTGTATGATTTGAGGTTGTAATGGTACTATGTGAGACTGGGTCTATAGTGTGTGTGGTAACCTTCTCCTCCTGACTGGTCTTGCCAGTCCTATGTTGAGAGCTCAGCCTCCAGTTTGGCGTATAGTTGCATCTCTCGCATGTATTTGTGTTTTGTGGGAGGAGGAGGGTTGTTCTGTGTACATGAGGCAATTGTAACATTGCCTCAGTATTCCCAGGTCCACCAGCTGAGCAGGAGAGGACACTAGCAACTGATCCCTCGACATGCTAGAAGGATAGACAAAAACTTTAAAAAAGATTCGGGGATGTGGGTGACCGAGAAATGGGGGTTGCCTTTTGGGGTACTATCTATGACAAGAGTGCAGATCAAGGTAATAAGTACTGTAGGAGCAAGTGCTAGGTTTAACAGATAGAGAATAGTCTACTTGGAGTCAAGTAGAGATGATCTTTAGTTATAGGATACGCTGATTAGATCAGTAGTATAGTTCGAGGAAGGTAGTTTTAAGGGAAAATTTGAAGAGTGTAATTTAGGTAGCCCTAATAGTTTAAATCAGCTTAACGCGCTGCCCTAGTGTGCAACAGTAGCAGCTCAATAGAAGCTGGCGTTTAGCGTTTTATATCAGGGGGCTGAAAGAAGCTAGGAACTGGCCCAAACGACCAATAAACTACAAGTTACTGGCTGAAACCTCACAAAACTGGACCAACAGGCAGCTCAATGCTTCCCACTCCCACTGGTAAGCAAGGGAACCTCCTCTGTTCCAAATTAGGTAAAGATTTAGTAACAGGAACTGCAAACAAAGCCCAGGGATCAGCAAGCTCTGAAACTGGACTATTCTAGCTTAGTAAGGCGGGAAAACAAGAGATTTTTTTTGGGTTTTTTTTTTTCAGAAAACAAGCAGAAACAGATACAGTAAACACTTATAAATGCTATAAATCGGCTATCACAGCCTACACAAACAATTTGCAACAGTTACAGATTTTAAAAGTAACAAATTGAGAAACAAGTGCAAAAACAGAATAAATGCAGAAAAACAGTAACAATGTATCAGCAAGCAGGCGAAATACAGTTGCTAGATAAATAGAAGTGGAAAGCCACAAAAATTATACTTAAATCAGGTAAAGTCGCTTTTTTAGCTCTCTGAAGCTTGAATTACTCTGCTGGCCACCACGAGGATCTGTGCTGAGTAGGTACAAGCCAAAAAACGCAGCTTAGCGTTTTTGATATCAGGGGGCTGAAAGAAGCTAGGAACTGGCCCAAAACGACCAATAAACTACAAGTTACTGGCTGAAACCTCACAAAACTGGACCAACAGGCAGCTCAATGCTTCCCACTCCCACTGGTAAGCAAGGGAACCTCCTCTGTTCCAAATTAGGTAAAGATTCAGTAACAGGAACTGCAAACAAAGCCCAGGGATCAGCAAGCTCTGAAACTGGACTATTCTAGCTTAGTAAGGCGGGAAAACAAGAGATATTTTTTTGGTTTTTTTTTTTCAGAAAACAAGCAGAAACAGATACAGTAAACACTTATAAATGCTATAAATCGGCTATCACAGCCTACACAAACAATTTGCAACAGTTACAGATTTTAAAAGTAACAAATTGAGAAACAAGTGCAAAAACAGAATAAATGCAGAAAAACAGTAACAATGTATCAGCAAGCAGGCGAAATACAGTTGCTAGATAAATAGAAGTGGAAAGCCACAAAAATTATACTTAAATCAGGTAAAGTCGCTTTTTTAGCTCTCTGAAGCTTGGATTACTCTGCTGGCCACCACGAGGATCTGTGCTGAGTAGGTACATAAAACATACACCTTTCATTGTGTACATGCCGGTTTGTCCTATTTCAACGCATTCCTACCTTTTGTGTTTTATCCTGTCAGTATACACGACTGCCATTGGTACATCTCAGGTAGCTTAGTGGTATGTTATTGTAATGAATGTGTACATGGTTGCGTGTTCTAATCCTGGCAGTGATATCTTCCCTCTCAGAGCAGGCACTGGTAGTGCAAGGCTGATGAACGCACATTTCAGCGGTTGTGTGTTCCACATGTTTATTATTCTGTGGAGAACTACCTACATATGCAAGCTGTGTGTAAGGTATACTATGTAACATGTACACATCTGTGAAAATTCCTGTCAGGGATACTCCCATTATTTGGAAACACATCCCTGATTACATTATACAAAACCCCTCACTAACACTCTGGGGAAGCCATGCAGAGTGGGTGGTGAACAGTAGCTACACCTCAGGGATCCCGCAAGTGGCTCTGCTCCACAGAGGGATAGTTAGTTGATCGATGGGATGGCGACAGAAGACACATTTTGACTATGCTTATGAGTGGCCTCAGCGGTTGGCCATGTCCTGGGCCCACTCTTGTTTGGCATCTACTTTTCCGAAGTACAAGCAAACACAGGAGGGTTATGGCTGACAAAGTTTGCAGATGACTGCAAACTGGGCGCCATAGTAGAAAACACATCTGACACAGATATCCTTCAGAAGGGTCTCACAGAAACGGATAACTGGTGCCAGAGCCATGGCCTAAAGTTAAATGCCAAAAAATGCATAGTCATACCCTTCGGGAAAAACAAGGTTACCCCTAGCTACCAAATAGGTGGCAATCCACTGAGCACAGAAGAAGTTATCAGGGACCTGGGGACCCAGGTTGATAGTAGTCTGTCATTCGACACCCATGTAGCTAAAGTAGTTAGGAAGACCTTCTACATTGTCCACCTTATCATGAAGTGATTCTCATCTAGATCAAGGGAGGTCATAGTCTCCCTATACTCATCACTCATCAGACCAATGATTGAGTACAATGCCCCATTCGGAATGTATCTGACCCGACACTTGCAGCAGCTGGAGAGGCCACAAAAGTTCCACACCAAAAGGATAAAGGGTCTCAAACATCTGTCATATGCTGCCCGACTGAAAGAACTCCAGCTCTATTCAGTCACTTACCGCTTGCTCAGAGGTGACCTTTGCCTAACATACAAGGCCATGTCAAACCCAGATTTGATGAATATGCTTCACCTCAAAAAATCTAGATCCATCAGAGCCACAAGGGCGGGAGACTTAAACCTCGACACGGCTATTAATAGGATGTGCTGGAGGGATAGATTCATCACCCAAAGACTCCCTATGCTGTGGAATAAAATCCCGGTATATGTGAGGCAGAGCACCTCGCTGGCCTTGTTCAAGAGAAATCTTGACCAATGGATGGGAGATCGCAGATATACCCCAGGGATTACCTCAGTGTCACTGCTCGACAGAGGCACAGCAAAATAATGGGTATAGTTCCCCATACTAAAGGGGTGGCGTAAGCCACAAAACTATGGGCTAGGCTTGTAAATGCCCTCGGGCAGATAGCCTAGTATGAACCTATGAACCTATGTACCTACCTATGCATCTATGAACCTGTACATACAGTATAGACACATGCTGATAGCTTAATATACTGTTCAGGTATTGAATAACCTTGTGCCAATGGCGGTTGTGTGTACAATAGTTGAGGGCTGCCTATGTAGGATGCACACAATAGACCACCTTTACATGACAATTTACAGGTGGTTGTGTGTGTGCCATCCATGTTTACTGTGTGTGCAGGTGGAGAAGGGTGTCAGTCCATGAGTGCCTACACTGTCAGTGTGTGTGCTATACGTTCCCTCTTTGCTAAGGCATGGGCATACTGGGCACGCCTCCGTCTACCTACTGGGGCTAGCACAGGGTGTTTGTGGTCTGAGCGCCCCTGTGCCTGTGGGTCCCTTGGCAATGGTGGTGGGCAGTGAGGGCCTTCACCATTCTGTCCCTGCTGCAGCTGTTTCCGCAGGATCATATTGTGTAGCATGACACATACTATGAAGATGTTGGCACACGTTCCTGGAGAGTACTGCAAGTCTCCACCAGATGTGTCCAAGCAACGGAACCGTGATTTCAGCATCCCAAACACGCGCCCTATGATGATTCTGGTTTCTCCTTGTGCCTCATTATGGTGTTCTTGCATGGCTGTGTGTGCATTTCTGATGGGTGTCATCATCCACGGTTCCAGTGCATAGCCAGCATCCCCCACCAGGTGGCCATATGGGATGTCCCCCTGGCAGATACCTGATACAGCTGTGAGGCATGCCAGATGTGGGGGTCATGATAGCTTCCAGGACTGCTGGCACACACATCCATGATAATGCCCTGGGCATTGCACATGACCTGGCAGTTGATGGAGAGGAATCCCTTGCGGTTTATGTAGCACCTACCCTGCTCACCGGGTGGTGACTTGATGTGTATGTGCGTACAGTCTATTGCACCCAGTACCTCCGGGTAGTCCGCCACATGGTGGAAGAGATGCATATTGCTGGCAAACTCCTCCTGCGTTCGGGGGAAGTGTATGTGATCATTGGCATGTGGTAACATGGCATCCAGGAACTGGTGGAGTACCCTGGATGCTGATGCCTGTGAGATCCCCATGATATCCCCAGTTGGCCTTTGAAAGGTACCTGCGGCTAGTATTCTCAAGCTTACACATACCGTCGTATCCACTGGGATGGGTTCCCCCTTGTTACTTCTGGCTCTGAGGCATGGCCAGCACAGCTCAACAAGTTGCTGTATGATGTCCCTGTCCACCCTGTAACGCGCTACTGTCTCCAGATCATGTAGCCCCTGGTAGGTTACCCTGGGTCTAAACACTCATCTCCTTCTTCGGTGCCTGAGATGGTTGTCAGCATCATCCTCCACACCACCGTCAGTCTCCAACACATGCTGGTGAATCAAAGCTATGGCAGTCCCTAACATATACATATTAAAAGTTCTCCGTCCTTATACACTAATGGTGCAGAGTGTCTGGGAATACACAAGTGTGTGTGTGGGGCTTTCACAACTTATACTATTGTGCAATGGATGATGCTGGTGTAATTGGGTGTGTTTGTGCTATTCCAGCTGCAGGGTATCTTAATTATTGGTTTTACAGCAGGTACTGCTATTGTGGGGCCTTTGGTGTTGACTTACGCTTGTCTGCCGTGATTCATCTATTGCCCTTTACTTCTATTTTCAACTAGATTCACCTCCCATTGTCAGGCATGCATCCAGCTGCAGCCTTTTTTGTTTTGTACTTCCACAACCCAGGATTGTGTTGGGAAATGTGTTATGTAGCTGGTCTACAGCAAGTTTGCTTTGCTGTGCTGTGACAGTTCTCTTTTCTTTGCTGTACGGCACCTCCCCTTTCCTGTTCTGTAGGTAGCTGCTAGCAGCCTTTTTAGCTGTTGTCTATGGCCCACTGTGAGTTTCTAGGTGTTAATTACTCATTTGTACTCCAGTTACCATGCTGCAGCATTTCCTTATTGTCTTCCCGCAACCTTCCTGTTTCACCTAAGTTGCACGCCGCGCACACCCGGATTCCAGCATTTGAGCACGTTTTCATCCACATTCACATGCACTTTCGCTCACCTTGTGTGCTTTCAGCTAAGCATAGCTATGACTAGGTACACACCCCTATCCTGCGGCTTTGCTTAGCAACAGGCAAACTGGATTACCAATGTTCCAATGTGCTTACAGCTACGGGGCACACACCTCTCATGATGTCATGTTTACCTCCAGGCCACTCCTCAGTGTTGTACCGCTGCACCGTGTGATACATCCTTACGCCAGCGGGACGTTTGGGATTCAGTATTACTTGACTCATTTGCATGCCATTGACTACTAATTCCTAGTTACCGTGTGGAACACTGTCACAGACCCTTAGCAACCCTTGCGCCTTGGTTGTGGTGTAACATGCATACCACTGACTATTATGGCGAAATTATGATTTGTGTTACATTGCATTTTTATGACATCTGAATATATTTTCCTTGTGTTCCCGTTTGCACACCCATACACTGCGGTTGTACTTTGCGTTAGTGTGGCCATGACATAAAATGTTATTTTTTATGTGTTGTGCATTTTTTTATGCCATTGGCTGTATATTTAGCCATTGGCATATGTTAACATTGTAATACGTACGTTTGGTCCACTTTCATGGCTCCAATGTTCTGTTTGAAAAAATGTAAACCGTTTTTTTTTTGGTTTACATTTCTGCATGCTTACTCTACGCATGCACCACTTCATGAATCGCTATATACCTTCATTTGCATGCTACACTGCTGTACATGGTTTAATTAGCATACAAGCGCCGTGAGCTGCGCAGCTCTGGCGTACACTGGTAGTGCACGTGGAAACAGCTCTTACCTGAATCGCTCGACGGCCATATTTGGTGCTAGATCGCCAATGCTACTCTGGCGCATGGCTCAAGCTTCATGAATCCCGGGGAGTATTAAGTCCACAAGGGCTTAAAAGTATTGTATTTTAAAATATAAATGCTTTCTTTATATAACAAATTATGTTTATTCTTGAACTTGAGAGTTGCCAACACCCCAATTAACTTGTTCTAGGATGCTGGCCTGCAGAGTGTCTGGATTGCTATTGTGAAACAACTTAAAATGCATGGCAACAGGACTAGCAACTTTTTTTCATTTTTATGTCTCTAATGTGCTCCTGCCGTCTCAATTTAAAATTTCTCTTAGTTTCACCTATATAAAAGAGACTGCAGGAGCATCTGAGAACATAAATAACATTAGATGTTACACAAGTAAAATGTCCTTTAGGACAAAAGGGAACACCATTGATATAACTAAAAAAAATAACAATATATTTGCATGCTGAGCATCTAGTACAGTCACTAATGCTCAGTATACCTAAAGTGCTGCATAACTTATCCACTGGCTTAACAAATTTGCTGTGTACAATAATGTTCTGCATGTTCCTACCTCTTGTGTATGAAAATATAGGAAATCTGCATAATGTATCACAAAATACTTTAAATTTAAATAAAAATGACCAAAAAATGCTTGATTATCTTAACTTGTTCATGAGAAAAAAAACATTGTAAGAAATAACTGTATATACATTTGCCTGACTTCTAACTTATATTGTCTAGTATTACTGCCAGCATATCTTCTGTAGTGTTTCATAACAGAGGTACTGGCTGGTGACAAATTATTTTGTACCAATTAATTATTTTTTACTTTAACCAGTGCCTTCTGGATATCTTTCATGAAATAACCCCTTCTCAAGAACATATTTATAGAAATACACATTTCCTTGTATAATTCCTTTTCATCAGTACATAGTCTGTAGACTTTCAGTAACTCTAAATAGGGTAAATAATCCAGCAGATGAGATGGATGGCAACTGGTTCTGTGTAAGAAATGATTACTGTTGTCAAACTTTCGATGAATTTTAGTTTTAATTTTCAGTATCCAGAAAACGTATAGTTTGGCCCTGTTGAAGTCCATCAAATTTTATTTGAAACCTGTTTACATCCAAATCTTTAACAAAGGCAAATAAATTAGTCATCCCACCCTTGCACAAAAGTACTAGGTCATCTATAATAAGAAACAACGCAAGTTCTAAAAAAAATTATGTCTATATAAATATACCACCTCATAAAGGCCCATAAAAAGATTAGCATAGCCAATGATGCACCCGTGGCAGTGCCCATTTTCTGAACATATTTATATCTTCACAAAAACAAAAATAATTATTAGTAAGACAAAATTCTATTAATTCTAATACACAATTACTTAGTGGACTGTCTCCTAAGAAAAACTTAGTAGCTTCTAAAGCATGTTGATGTTGTATAGAAGTTTATAAACTTTTAACGTCAACAGGCACCCAATACATGTCTTCAGTCCACTCAGTGGCTTTAATTTTTTCTGAAAAATCAAAAGAATTTTTTATAAATGATGGTAGCTTCATTACATAGGGTAATAAGTAACTATACAGAAATACACCTATGTTTCGTAAAAAATAATGAGTAGCAAAGGTAATGTGCCTTCTTGGGGGGTGTTGCATATTTTTATGACGCTTGGGTAAACAGTAAAAATATGCTATAGAATTATTTTCATTATGTAGCTTTTTGTCTACATCTTGTTTAGAAAAATACCCAAGTCTGTAACCTTTAAAAGTAAATGCGGAAATTCTTTTTGTGCATTTTAATAATCACTCACTGTCACCTTAACATATATTTCAGTATTACTAAGATGTTCCATGCACATTTCCATATACTGTTTAGCATGCATTACTAGTAAACGATTCCCCTTGTCAGTAGGTTTAAAGACCAATTCATGTTGTTCCCCCATATTTTTAAGAATTTTCCATTTATCTTTTGACAAATTGTAAGAGAAAGAATTCCCTGTTTGCATAAATTCTTTACATGCATGTTCTAAAGAAAAGTTGAACATAGCTGAAAATTGTTACACACCCTCATGCAGAAAAGGTGGGACAAAATCACTGGAACATTTTACAGATGTAGTGTCAAGATAGCATACCATTTAACTCATCTATATCAGAAGAACATGAATAAAAACTGTCATCTGTATCTGAAACGTCTTCAGTAGAAATTAAAGTATCATTAATGCCAGCATTCTAGAAAAATAGTTGAGCAAATGTAATTTTGTACACATTCTGTATACTTTGTTTTTTTATGTACAATAGAAATACAGTATTTAATGTTTTAGATACTAATCAATTAGTTAAGTGTTTTATAATTGATAGTTAATGTTTGTATAAAATGGCACTGTTTTTTCCTTACTGATGTACTTCTAGAAGGCATTTCTTGCCGAAGCGCTAGAGACTTGAAACGTTCTTGTTAATAAAGTGCAAGCTGGTGATTTTTATATTTTTTACTGGTCTTTTTGTCGTATTTTCATATTTTTGGGATTTTGTTGTTGTATATTTGTTTCTAAACCTATCTATCCTTGGCTCCGATCACCTCGTTTTTCTCCGGAGCTGGAGGAGCCTAGGTCATCTTCCAGGGCTTTGGTACTCTGACCAGCTAGGTTAGAGTCCGTAGCCTTGTCGCAGTCCACCTGTAGCCTTTCGGAATCTGACATGGATAAAATGATGAGGAGGTTTATTAGGATGCAGATCCAGATGAGAGTCTTACCAGCTCCCTCTCCCTCTGGAGGGGGTAGCTCGCTCCCATTCTTTTCACCTATTTCTCCTTCTCCAATCTGGCTGTCAGCTTTGGAGTCAGGGGGTCAGCGCCAATTGTACTTGCTACCTCGACGCCGGCAGTTATCTTGAGCACGTCAGATCTGACTAGTTCATATCCGAGCGGCTCTCGGAGCAGTAGCCTGGCCGTCGGATCCAAGGGGGTGGAGTTTTTCCCATCAGCTCTGACCTTGTCAGGTCGAGGCCATCTCTTCGGCGCTCTGTCTCCTTCAGAACCAGCTGTGATCCCCTCATCAGACCCAGGGAGAGCAGCTGCCATGCTAGGGTCCCAGGAAGTTCACTCTCCCTCAGTGTTCAGTGTAGTGGAAAGTGCTGTCTCTTTTGGATAGAGATCCATGACTGTTTCTTCAGATTCCACCCCGACTACCCCTAGTCTGGGTGTGACTACCGTCATTTTACCGCAGGGACAGCCGCCACTCGAAGAGTCCTAGATGCTTCCCCTTGAGGAACATCAAGCAGCTTGCGAGCCCTTGCTGGAGAGCCCCACCAGAGAGGTCCCTCGCAAGCGTACGTGCAAGAGGAGGCACTTGGACTCCTCTCCGGAGACACTGACTTGGAGGAAGGGGAAGGATCCCCCAGATCACCTCCTAAGGATGTCTCCTTTGGAGACATCATGGAAATTTTACACCAGCGGGGAGGCTGGTCCGCCCCAAAACCTTCCTCAGACGAGTTGGTGCTCCTGGAGGCCTTCAGCATGGGCTCTTCTACCTCCTGGGTGCCCCCCCCGCTGATCCTTTGGTAGACTTAATCACTTTGCGGGCTTGGAAGGAACCAGACACCGTGGAGCCTATTCCAAGGTGCCCTGATAAAATTTTAAGCCCTCCTTCGGACAGACCTGCCTGGAATAAAGGGTCCCCTGTAGACACTATGGTGGTAGCAGCGGCCACCAAGAAGGAACTAGCTCAGGAAAGTTCCACGGTCCATCCCCCCAACTGAGAGTCCAGGATGATGGACCACCTAGGGAAGTGTGTGTATGTGTCAGTAACCTTTTCTGTAAGGGAGCTGAACTACTTGGCCCACGTTATTCGACTGCAGTGCGACCTTGTTAAGGAACTCGCTGAGTCGCCCCTTGGGTCCACATCGCAGGAGGGCAAAAATACATTTTCCACGAGGATGGCCACCCTGAAAGTGGTCTCAAATATGTCCATGCTCCTCCTCTTGCACGCCACCGAGGGAGCGGCTAGGGCGGCTGGGTCCGGCTTTGCCAAGAGGCGTCACGCCTGGCGCAGATTGTGTCAGTTATTGGAGCTCTTTAAGACATCTTTTGTGAATGCCCCTTGTGACGGCTCTTCCCTTTTTGGTAAGACCGTCTGTGACACGTTGGTCCAGAGTGAGAAGGACCGGAAGACACTGTCTGCCATCGGGATCCACTTCTCCAACCCTTAAAGATCTTTTCTCGGAATCAGTGAGGGCAAAAGAAGATGTGGTTCCGCAAGTCTCAGTATTCGTAGGACGCTCAGGGCTCGTCTTCCCCTAGAGGCGGGGGGGTCAAGACAGATGCCGGCCCAAGGGCAGAGGGGGTCTGAGGAATTTTGGGTCTTGAGAACCGTTCCCGGACAGGCCCGCACAGCAACTCTGAGGGGTTGCCTGACTGCTCTGCTCTGGAGGCAGTCAGGGGTCACCTGTCATTGCACCTGATGGCATGGGAGTCCATGTCATCAGACCATTGGGCCCTACAGGTCATATCCAGAGGTTATACAATCTCTTTTGTGGCTCTCCCCGTTGCCACCCAGACACCTCCTTGACGTACCACCTACGCAAAGGGAGGCGGCGTCACTAGAGGTAATCAAGCTGCTAAAGAAGCAAGCCATTAAACCCGTCCCCCGAGATCAGTCTGGATCCAGGCATCTATTCCAGGTTCTTTTTAGTGCCAAAAAAGATGGGGGACTTGAGGCCCATTCTAGACCTGTCAACCCTGAACCTGTCTGTTGCCAAAGAGAAGTTCCGGATGGTCACGTTACAGTCCATCCTCCCTTACTTGCAAGAAAGGGACTGGATGTGCTCATTAGACCTCCAGTATGCTTACTATCACATAAAGATACACAGAAGCTCCAGGAGGTTCCTTCGCTTTCGGCTAGGGGCCAATCATTATCAGTTTCGAGCTCTACCCGTTGGTTTCACTACAGCTCCCAGGGTGTTCACCAAGGTTATGGCAGTGGTAGCAGCTCACCTGAGGCTTCAGGGGATTCAGGTCTTTCCATACCTGGATGATTGGCTCCTTGCTGCTTCCACCAAGAGTCTACTTTGTCAGGCCAGGGACTATTTCCTGCATCTAGTGGATCATCTAGGTATTACAGTCAACATTGCCAAATATCAGCTACACCCTGTCCAAGTCAGAGAGTTCATCGGAGTATGGATAAACACCTTGCAGACAAAAGTCTTCCTAACTTCAGAGAGAATTCAAAATCTACAAATGCACATCGCTGTCATTTTTCACTCATATCTACCACCAGCAGAGGCAGTGTTGCGAGCCCTCGGCTCTATGGCGGCCACGATTGCACTTCTTCTGTGTGCTTGTGTGCATATGTGAGTACTACAGTGGACTCTTATGGTACAGTGGTCTATGCTAGATCTTCCACTGACACATCCGATACACATAAGCAAAGCCTGCCAGGCGTTCCACCTTTGGTGGATGCATTCTTTGGATATACTTGAGGGATGTCCATTTTTTGCAGTCCTGGCCCAAGCCACAGTGACCATGGATGCCTCTCAGCTATGGTGGGGGGGGGCATTGCTCAGGAAGGACAGTCCAAGGCATGTGTTCCCCGATCAAGACCAGTTCGCATATCAGTGTTCTAGAGATGAGAGTGGTCCTTTTAGTGCTGCAGGCCCTTCAAGCCTTTCTTCCACTGGGAACAATTGCAATTCAGTCAGACAACATGTCGGTGGTTTGGTACATCAACAAACAGGGAGAGACCAGATCCTACCCCCCTTTATCATGAGGCCATGAGAGTTTGGGAAAGGACAATCTCCACCAGTTGCTTTCTGGTAACAACTCACATTCCGGGATGGTCCAACATTCTGGTAGACAAGCTAAGCCATTCAATCCTGATTCCTTACGAGTGGTCTCTGAATCCTTCAGTAGTGGAGCACATCTTTCTAAAGTGGTTTCAGCCTTGTCACGATCTCTTTGCATCTCCTTCCAATACAAAGTGCAGCGAGTTCTTTGCTCTGAACCCTCCACCGGGGGAATCCCCCAGAGACACTCCCATCCAGGCTTGGCCTCCCGGTCTTCTTTATGCCTGTCCTCCGTTACCTTTTGTCCCAAAGTTTTTACAGAAAGCGCTTCGACTGGGGAGCAAAGTCATCCTCATTGCCCCGTTTTGGCCTTGCCAGGGTTGGTTTCCATTCCTCTGGTCTCATCTTCTAGTTCCTCCTTGGATTTTGGATCCATGCCCGGATCTCATATCTCACCCTTCAGGGGTCCCTCGTCCGAATCTGGACAGTCTGAAGCTCACAGCTTGGCTGCTCCAGTTTTCCTAATTGCCAGGACTCCTGGTTTGTTTGTCTTCTGTCAAGTCTATGCTGGTGGCAGCTCTTAAATCCTCCACCAGACAAAATCTACTGTAGCAAATGGAAGCATTTTTCCATATGGGCCTCTCAGCGAAACTTGGATCCCTTCTCGGCACCAATTCTGGCTATTCTCAAATTTTTGGCAAACATTTTTCAACAAGGGGCTAGTTCTTCGACGGTGAAGGTACAATTTGCTGCCATTTCCACGTTGGTGAAAATATGGCTTCTTTGGCTTCTTCCAGATTGTGCGAAGCCTTTATCAAAGGTATATTTCTCTTGCATCCTCCGGTCAAAGATCCCACTCCTCCATGGGACCTTACCTTGGTGTTGCAAGCGCTGGTTGCAACTCTTGTTGAACCAGCTGCAACAGTAGAACTTAAATTTCTGTTCTGGATGACAGCCTTTCTAGTGGCTATCACCTCAGCTAGGAGGGTCTCGGAATTCCAGGCATTGTCGGTCAAGGTCCCGTGTATGGTTTTCTACAAGGACAGGGTGTCTCTTTGTACCAAATCCCCCTTTTCTTCCCAGAGTGGACTCTTGAGGCAAACATCAATCAGGCTATCAGTTTACTTGTTTTCTTCCCAAATTTCAAAACTAAAGGTGAATACAAGTTGCATTTGTTAGATGTTCATAAACAACTACGTTTTTACTTACACAGAATCAAGTCTTTCCAAAAGTCTGACCAGTTGTTTGTGACTTTCTCTAAACCTTTTTGGGTAAACCCATTTCCAAGGTGACCATTGCTAAATGGATTTCTCTTTGTATTTTTCAATTGTACAAAGATAAGGACTGGTCTCCTCCAGGTCAGATTAGAGCCCATTCCACCAGGTCCATGGCTACTTCAGCAGCCTTCTGGTCCAGGGTGTCCTTGGATGATATCTGTTCGCGGCTACTTGGTCCTTATCTCATACTTTTATTTTCTACTGCAAGTTGGATTTGGTATGTAGAGGCCGGGCATCCTTTGGCTCTGCGGTGCTTCGGATCATCCTTCCATGAGGACCACCCAAGGGTTTAGTTAGCTGGGGACTCTGTCCCACAGGTTGAAGACCAAATCAAGTAAACTACTTCAGATAAAGAAGTTATGTACTCACCATAACGTTCCATCTGAGTAGTTCTACTTCACTTGTCTTCAACCATCCCCCCCCTCCTTCCCCTGAACCTGCTGGCTTAGTATGTAGCAGTGTGTGCTTTTGCAGCTCTAGTTGGGATAAGTTGATAGAATAAGGTTTGTTGGATCGGGTTCCTTGTGTTATGGGGTAGCAAACTCGATCTGAGGGAGGTAGATGGTGGTGTATTATGAGTAGGGGGAGGAGCGTGGAGCTCGGAGCAAATGCATGTGAACTTGCCAGCTGGGATCCGAGTTAGATCCGTAACCCACAGGTTGAAGATAAATGAAGTACAACTACTCAGATAGAATGTTATGGTGAGTACATAACTTCTTTTTTATTAATTTCTCCTGTTTTTTTCTGTTTTGTTTTACTTGCAAGAAGTAGTCTGAAAATAGGATTTTTGATGCCAGCTGTTTAGTGTAACAGCAGCCTTAGTATTGTAGAGGCAGTTCTGTAGTTTGCTTCAAGTGCCTCTCTATGTTTAAAATTCCTTGCCATTTCAATGCTTCCCACTGGGAGGAAGTATCAAACATTCTCAGCACTGTTTTTCTTTCTTGGTGGCTCAGTGTTACACCTACGCAGCTGTTAATGTAGACCAGTGAGTAGAATGTAAGTATGAAGAATGGGTCAGGGAATCGATTCAAATGTAATGTACTTGATTGTTAGTGTGGATAGATGGAAACTTTTACAGAGAACAGAGCTGTTGGGGAAATATGTACTGCTGGCCTATTTCCTGTAAAAGTAGTCAGAGTTTGTAGCGTATTGGTGCTAGGGTATTGTACAGTGACCTGCATGCCAAGGTCATTGGCCTGACTGAGGTACTGTCACTTTTGGGAATAAAACACAGTAGTGAATTTAAAATAAAATAAATGTGAAGTTATTTTTGAAGCACTCTGTCACCTTTCTGTCTTTATTTTTCCTGTGTGATGATCTGTTTCTTTTTTGTTTGCCTTTACCTGTCTGGATGCAGTTGAAAAACAAACTCTGCTTCTCACTCCCATGTAATTTGGAGGGACTGTTGAAATGTTGATCAGTGAATTCTGATTAGTGCCAGCTTTAGCTGTGGTTTATCATTTTAAAACTAGTAGAAAGGTAGATAAGTCTACTTAGCAGGGCCATTTGAATCTAAGTAAGGGGTAGTTGTGAAAAGAAATGCAGGTCTCCCTGGTATGTGTTTTTAACTTGAAAACTGAATCCATGAGAGAAAGATGTGATACTGTGGACTCGCCTTACAGTCCTCAGGGAGAAGAATGATTCATCTCCTTTCAGTAATGATACGTTATAAGGATATTTATATTTAAAGAGGGTGACTTAGAGTACCATCAGTTAATTGCGTGGCAATAATAATACAATACGTCTGCTTACTTTACCTTTAAGTAAACATATACTTACAGTATAGCTGTCTCAAGCTGTTGAAGTTCTTAATTGTTCAAGACATAGTGAATGGTGATGTTTGTAAGATGTTCAGAGCTTTAATAACATTAAAGGCCATCTTCTGACTTGTTTCCGGCCACCTTAAATTCAAGGCTAATAAGTAAGCATGTATTCCCAGTTTTCAGTAGTGCATGTAAGCAGTTTTGTACCTTTGAATTGCTCTGTATTTTCTGGCTAAAAATTGTTTTGAAGAGCATGTTTTATTGCTTCACATTTAGTCTTTTTTTCCCTCTTTTCTTTAATCATCCTTGTTTACTTTACTTTATAGATGAAACTTTTTATACCTACCTATGTTTTCAGCTGAGACAAAAAAGGGAAGAGCTGTTCACTATTTGTTAAGATTTTTTCCAGTTGAAAGTTAATGAGCCATAACATTTACTGATTTAAGATAGACTCTCTCAGATGGGTTTTCAATCATGACTTTTTCCAGGTATAAAAATAGTTATTTACAGATGGGACAGTGTAGAACTACTTCACAGCAGTGCATACATTGTTACACATGAAGAAATGAGGTGTACAAGTAATTATACAAATTAATATGCTCACTGTAGCACCATAATTTGCACCTCAGCATTATAGTGTAGCAACAAATTATCGGGCAGTAGGCAAGGCAGACTTGGGATTTCATTGTGTTTAATTTGTAAAAAGCACACCTAGGTGCTACTCTGTAGTGTGTATCAGAAGATGCTTGCAACTGTTAACTTCCAGTAGGGATTTGCCATCAGATTCAGCCCTCCCTCAAGCTGAAAAAAAAAAAAAAAAACAGCTGCTTTGAACCTTTAAATTGCAAAAATTTTATTTCTAACAGAACTGTGGGCCCCAAAGGATAATGTATCTGAAGTGAAACACATCAAATACACAGATATTTCCCTCTGACGATAAAACACTGCTCTGTGCAGTGGAACTAGACATACTTTGTTAGTAATTCTATAAGTTCTCGACCAAAGGGGCAGTTCTTGCACAAGTACTTAGCATGCAGCTATTTAAAAACGCTGAGTAGGGCAGAGAGTTTCCTTCTGTATTAATCGGCATGTTTGATTTTCTACAGATGCTGCTTCTCTTGGCTTATTACCGTTTTGGGTTGTCCTTTATTCTTCAGTCTTCCCATCTCACCACAGGCTGACCTGCATTCACCTCTCCTTACCTCCCTTTTTTCTTTAGTTAAACCTGTGCTGCTTTGCATGAAAATGCATTATTGCTGTGTGGGTCCTTGTCTCCCAGGAGTTTGACATGCATTGTTTTTGTTTGCACTTGTCTGATGGGATTTCTCTGAAGCTTACACTTCTGGTTTGAACAACCAGGAATGTGAAGACAATATGGGTGGCCTCATTTGGTCATTTAGGAGGGTTGTATAGTCCCTGTTGCACATTTTGTATTGAGAGACTGTGTCATCAAGATGTCAGTTTTTTTTTAAATGTATGAACATGGTCTTTGATACATTTTTTTTTCTGTCTTTACTGCAGCAAGCAGTGGTCATCTGGCACCCCTCCCAGCACCTGCCTTCCTTCTTCATTCACTGTCTGCTGGAGTGTAGAAGTAGCTATTAGTAGGATGCCTGCCTTTGTAATACAGTCTATGGATACTACTTTATACACCATTATTCATTACACTTTATGTCCCAGCATGATCATTCTAGGCCTTTGACTTCATGGACATGTATTCCTGAATAGCTTTGAGGATGTCATCATTAATCATGAAGTCACCTCTTTCAAGTGTTTTTAGCATCACTATGGTTGTTGGATAGTTAATAAGTCATGCAGGCTGATTGCTGTAAACATTTGTTCCCAGCTGGTGTGATAACTGGTTGTGAATGACAATGATATACATCTGGGTTGGCCATCATTTGGGATATATAAACATGTCTATGTGTTTGTGTGTGTACGTGTGTACATATATTATATACACACACACACACACACATATATATAGATATATAAATATAAATATATATATATATATATATATATATGTGTGTGTCTGTGTGCGCGCGCATGTGTGTATGTATATGTGTCTGTGTTCATGTGTGTGTGTGTATATGTGTATATATGTATATATATATATATATATATATATATATGTATATATATATATATATATATATATATATATATATATATATATGGGTCAACTTCAAATGATCGAAATTGCAGAACTTGAATCACTCATCATCGAGGATGAGATGGTCGATGTTCTGCAACATCGAACATTAAAGTAGAATAAATTAAAAAAGATAAAAAGTGTTGTAGTAAGTTTTTGCAGGGGGTTAGCCCCTCTGCACCTTAAATATACCAACTCCGAGATCGCACTAAAGTGAAGAGAATGGTAAATTTCCCATTCCGTGCTGTACGGTACCATTCTCTTGACTGTAGTGCGATCTCGGTGTTGGTATATTTAAGTGGCAGAGGGTGTGGGGGTGCAGGAAGGCTTGCCCCCCTGCAAAAATGTGAAATAAGAATTTTTCACTTTTTGGGGGGGTGGTTCAATATTGTAGAACTTTGATCCTCTGGCCCTCGATTATCAGACGTTCGATGTTCTGCAATTTCGATACTCTGAAGGGGACCTATATATCTATCTATCTATATATATATATATATATATATATATATATATATATAAAATCTATCTATCTATCTATATATATATATATATATATATATATATATATATATATCTATCTATCTATATATATATATATATATATATATATATAAAATATATATATAAAATACATATCTATATATATATATATATATATATATATATATATACATATATACATACATACACACACACACACACACACATATAAATAGGTTCATAGGTAGGTACTGGGCTATCTGCCCGAAGGCATATATTAGCCCAGCCACATTGTGCAGTATTTACTGCCCCTTTGGTTAGTTCCCTAGGCACTTGATCTAGCAGCTAGTACCCTTGGCCCCTATCTAGTAGAGCTGTTGGTATTATCCCTGGTGTGAACTTTTTGTTATCCATCCACTCGTCAAGATTCCTCTTGAAGAGTGATAGTGAGGGGCTCTATCTTATGTAGATCGGGACCTTGTTCCATAGCAAAGGAAGTCTTTGCGAAGGGAATCTATCCCTCCAGCATGTTCTATTCATTGCTGTGCTGAGGTTTATATCCCTAGAGCGTGTAGCTCGAGTGGATTTGGTTTTGCTAAGATGGAGCATGTTCAACAGTTTTGGGTTGGACATGGCTCTGTATGTTAGACAGAGATCTTCTCTGAGAAGGCGGTATGCAACAGAGAAAAGCCTTAGTTTTTTCAATCGTGCTGCATAGGGGAGGCCAGTAATCCTCTTAGTGAGGTACCTCTGTAGTCTCTCCAGCTGCTGGAGATGCCTAGCCAGGTACATACCATTTGGTGCATTGTACTTAATAATGGGTCTGATGAAGGAAGAGTAGAGGGGCACCATTACATCCTTAGATCTTGATGTTTACCCTTTCGTGATCAGATGGGTCACATAGAAGGATTTTGGCAACATGGTTATCAAAGGAAAGCTGACTATCTACTTGGGTCTTTAGATCCCTTATTACTACTTCAGATTTCAGGGGGTTACCAACTATGTGGTAGTTCGCGGGTGCTCTGTTTTTTCCAAAGGGGATTACTACGCATTTATTAGCATTTAGCTTGAGACCATGGCTTTGACACCATGCATCAGTCTCATTAAGGCCCTTCTGGAGGATGTCCATATCGGCCGGAGACTCTGTTATAGCACTCAGTTTGCAGTCATCTGCAAACTTGGTCAGCCACAGCCCTTCAGTGTTTGCCTGTACTTCAGAGAAGTATATGCCAAACAGGAGGGGCCCCAGGACAGAGCCCTGAGGCACACCACTCGTTACTGGTCTGGATTCAGACATAGATCCCACTACTCTTACTTTGTGGGATCTGTCTGAGAGCCAGTTTGCGATCCATCTTGTGACGTAAGGGTTTATGCCCAGGTTGGTGAGTTTATCAATAATACCCAAATGGGGAATGGTGTCAAATGCTTTAGGAAGGTCAAGGTAAGCCGTGTGTACCTCCTTTCCCTTATCTATAACCTGAGTAACTGTCTCAAAGAAGTCCACCAGGTTCAGGAGGCATGATCTGCCCTTGACGAAGCCGAACTGTGTGGGGTCAAGTGTTTGGAGGTTCCCAATCTCTCCATTTATGAGTTCCATAATGATTCGCTCCATTGCCTTACAGATCAAACTGGTCAGGCTTATTGGTCGGTAGTTCCCAGGGTCAGTTGTGGGCCCACCCTTGTGCAGAGGAACTACCGTTGCTGTGTGCCATTCTATGGGCACATATCCTGTCAATAGGCTGAGATTGAACAGGATATTCAGATGCGGGGTTAATTTATTTTGGAGCTCGCATATGACGCAGCCCGGGATGCCATCTGGTCCCATGGAGGCAGTGTTTTTAGCTTTAGATAGAGGCTTATTAACCAACATATCAGTAATAATTGGAGTTACACAATCCCCTGTAATAGTAATAGGCCCTGTAGGTGGTGAGGGGGGGGTGGGTTTGCACTGAACCTGTCAGCCAAGATGTTAGCAATGTCAGTGGGGTCAATGTATTTTGTTCCATTTTGTACTAGCTCAGAACAAACCTGAGTGTTGCCATTTAAGTTTTTGATGTAACCATAGAAGGCCTTATGGTTATTCTTGGCAACTTTCTTTTCGAAATTGGCTTTAGTTGACTTGATGAGGGCCCTCAATTTCTTACTAAAGCTGATCAGGGAAGATTTTTCTACTTGAGATTTGGCCTTTTTTTGTCTAAGTCTCCTCCTTTTATTGTATAGTTTGCTTATGGCCGGGGTCCACCAGACTGGTTTCTTCTTGCTTGAGGAAGGAGTCTTGGTTTTATTTGGGATAGCATGGTCCATGCAATCCTGAAGATGTGTATAAAGTGCCTTGGTGTAGGATTCTGCATCCTGGATATCATTATCCTTCTACAAGGGAATAGTGAAGCTTTCCACTTCTGACGCAAGTAGTTTGAAGTTTGCTTTGGAAAGGTTTTTCACGATGGTTTCTTTGACTGGGGGAGGTGGAGGGGTGAGGATGTCTAGGGTTATCAGTTTGTGGTCTGATCTGACCAGAGAGGGAGTGATAAGGGGTGTGGTACAATGGGCGCCCATATTTGTGATGACTAAATCCAATATGTTGTCCCCTCTTGTGGGAGAACATAACCAGTTGATGTAAAGTTGTCAATCTCGCCTTCATTCTTGCTGGATGTGTTCGGAGCCAATCCTCGGCTCCAACTCGGCACTTGCTAAGCTCGAGAGCTAATTTTACCAGCTTGAGGCAACCCTATATCCCATGATGCAAGGCGGAGATTACTCGTATCTCGTTTGCCGCTTTGCTAATGAGGTGCCTTCTTTTACCAGCTCTAGGTAAGTGAACTTTTTAGAGACTTTCGTCTACCCCCCTTTAACTTTATATATATATATTGTATTTTTGTTAATTATCGACTTACTTTAGCCCTATTCCCGTCAGTGTTCCCTTCTTTTTGAGTAAATATTCCCTTGTCCCTAGTTAGGCCTTAGGCCTTCCCCTCCCTAAATTTTTTCCTGTCAGGGATTGTTTGTGTGTGACTGTGTTATCCCTGTTTAATTTAATTTAATTTGTTGGACTGTGTTTTTGTATGTGTGTTACTGGTGTTTCATCGACACAGTTATGTCGAAGGACACTAAGGTCTCAGGCTTCAAGAAGTGTGACTTGTGCTGTCAGAAGATGTCTCTGACAGACGGTCACACTTCTTGTGTTTATTGCCTGGGACCTTCGCACCTGCAGGACTCTTGTGCTATCTGTCATGCTTTCAGCCCAAGAGTCCTGCAGGAACGAAAAAATAAGCTCATATTAAGGGGCTTATTAAAGCCCGAGAGCTCCCCGACTAAGTCGGCGCCGGGGAAGCCCTCGAAACCTGTTAAGCCTTCGGCTCAGGCTTCCAAGCTGTCGGCTTCAGGTTCTTCCTCGCCAGGCTCGAGATCGGCTCCGGCCGGAGCCGATCTTTCCATACCAGTCTCAGTATCGGCTCCATCCAGCGCCGATACTGTCAAATCCAGCCACTCAGTGTCGGCTCCGGCTGGAGCCGACGTATCTTCGGCTCCGATGGCTCCATTGATCTCAAAAAAGAGATCTCGATCCCCTTCAGTGGAATCTATACATTCGGCTCAGAGATCACCCTTGCTCTCGGAGCGGAGCCATCGGAGCCGATCTTCTCGGTCATCCAGGCTATCTGATCACGACCTTGAGAGAGTGGTAAGTAGACTATCAAATTCTCAGGCATTGGCCTAAATACTCCATAGCCCATCTCAACAGACGGGAGCTATATCACATCCACCGAACATTCCTCCTTCGACTCTCTTACAGAGCTCGGAGCCGGAGCTCCTCGGAACCGGTATCGTTATGACTTCGGAGCCGATACCACCCCTTTCGGCTCCGTCGTCCTCGGCTCCGATTTCCTCCTTGAGACCTTCATTGGAGGGATCCGGGCATCTAGTCTCTCTCATCAGCTCCGAGGGGGCGAGTGACATCGGACCCTTGTCTGACCCCGTTCTCCCTCTCGGAGCTTCAGCGTTGGTGAGCTCGGCCCCGACATCTGCCTCGGAGCCTTCCCTCTCAGTGAGGCCTGGGGTTCCTATCTCTTCGGAGCGGGAACTTTCTGGTCTCTCTGACAGGGGAGCCTTCGAGGTGATGAGGAGTGTACTAGCCCCTGGGCTTAGTCAACGGACAGTTCCATCAGCTTCTCCCACTACAGTGCCTGCTGACGTCTCTTCCCACTCTCTTGCTCCTGGACCCAGACATCCAACGCCTCAGGTTTCCCCATTGGGAATATCTTCCTCTTCCGAGGCTTCTCCTGATCCGTCAGGAGAACCCCCGCGTAAGAGGACATGTAAGAGGAAACATTTAGACTCCCCTGAGTCTACTACATCAGATACTGACTTGGATGAGTCGGAGGGATCCCCAAGGTCTTCCTCTGAGGATGTCTCATTTTCAGACATCCTTGAAATCCTTAAACAGAGGGGGAACTGGCCCTCCCTTAATCCCTCCGAGGACGAGTCAGTATACCTGGAGGCGTTTGGATCTCGACCCTCCAGGTCCTGGGTGACTCCGCCTTTCGACCCTCTCATGGAGGTAGTGGCTCGGAAGGCGTGGATGGCTCCAGATTCGGTGGAACCTATCCCTAGGAGACCTTCAAAATTTATTACTGCCCCACAAGATAGACAATATTTAACAAAGGGTGTCCCAGTTGATGCCATGGTGGTGGCTGCTGCCACCAAGAAGGAATTGGCTGATCCCTCAGTACCTGTCCATCCTCCTAGTAAGGATTCTAGGACTATGGACAGGTACGGTAAGCGGATTTTTTCTTCAGCGACTTTTGCCATGAGATCGCTGAACTACTTATGCCACTTCACCCGCCTTCAAAGAGATGTTCTTAAAGAGTTGGGAGAAGTTTTACAGGATCCGTCAGCTGCTGGGTCTCAGGATAAGATTAGCTCACAGCTAGGAATCCTTAATTCCATTGCTAACTCCTCCATGCGGCTCATTTCTTATGCAGCCGATGGAGCGAGTAGGGCCGCAGGCACAGGAGTGGCTTTAAGGCGTCAGTCCTGGATGCGGCTTTGTAATTTTGCAGACCCCTTCAAGGCATCTTTCACAAACTCCCCCTTTGATGGCTCGACCTTGTTCGGTCCTTAAGTGAAAGACACTTTGACTAGATGCGAACAAGATGGCAAGATTCCTTCTGCCGTTTCTCCACCCCTTCTAGACCTTACCCCAAAGGACAGAAGGGAGGGAAAATGTGGTTCCGCAAATCTCAAGGAGTCACACCTGATGCACGAAGTCAGTTTACCCCCAGAAACAGAGGGGGTAACAATAATAGACGCCGCCCTAGGGGCAGAGGTGGTCCGCAGAATCAGGGTAGCAGACGGCCTCTTTCTGACAAACCCTTCCAGCATCCCTGAGATGTTGCCCGATTGTCCGCCTTCGGAGGCAGCCGGGGGAAAATTATCGCTGTACCCAATAGCCTGGCTTTCCCTTTCTCAAGACAGATGGGTACAGTCAATTATATCCGAGGGTTACAAAATTCCCTTTATTCAAACCCCAATTCAACAAAAGGGAACCCTTCCAGACGTTCCACCCGGTCTGAGGGAACTAGCAGTACTAGAAATATCTAAACTGCTAGTAAAAAGAACCATCCAGCCAGTCCTAGTGGACCAAATAGGATCCGGAATCTACTCAAGGTTCTTTTTAGTTCCAAAAAAGACAGGGGACTGGAGACCAATATTAGATCTGAGCAAACTCAACAAGTTTGTAAAGAAATCAAGATTCCGGATGGTCACGCTTCAGTCCATTCTGCCCTTTCTGGGCAAGGACAATTGGATGTGCTCAATAGATCTTCAGGATCTATCACATAAAAATTCACAGACGCTCCAGAAGATTTCTCCGCTTCCGGCTGGGGACCAGTCACTTCCAATTCAGAGCCCTGCCCTTTGGACTCACTACAGCCCCCAGAGTGTTCACCAAATGCATGGCAGTGGTTACGGCTCACCTGAGACGTCAAGGATTCCAGGTGTTTCCATACCTAGACGACTGGCTCCTCACTGCCACCACCAGGCATCAGCTTCTCCAAGCCAGAAATTACACCATTCACACTTGCAGAGGGCTAGGAATTTCTATAAATTTCGAAAAATCTGCCTTGTTGCCTTGTCAATATATTACTTTTATAGGCACAAGATTGGACACCGTACAACTTTCAGCAAGGTTGACAGACCAAAGGATCTTGGACATTCAAAGACACGTCCAAGTGATTCTATTCAGCAACAAAATTCAGGCCAGATTTGCTCTGAAAGTACTGGGTCTTATGGCGGCCGCCATAACACTTCTTCCCCTCGCCCGCTTTTACATGCGGCTTCTACAATGGATGCTATTCACCCAGTGGTCTTTTCAACAACTTCCCATGCGTCACGAGATCATAGTAACTCCAACTTGCAAAAGACATCTGACTTGGTGGATATCGTCCCCTCAAATCCATCAAGGCAGACCATTTGTTCCTCTTGCCCCGGTTGCCACGGTTACATCGGACGCCTCCCTGATCAGGTGGGGGGGGCATTATCAGGGCAGAATGGTCCATGGCACTTGGCAACCTTTCGAGTACCATCTGCACATAAATGTTCTGTAGATGAGAGCAGTGCTTTTAACGTTGCAAGCCCTCAACGACTCTCTTCCCGTGGGAACTGTTGCAGTCCAAACGGACAATATGTCCGTAGTGTGGTATATAAACAAACAGGGCGGAACCAAGTCCTATCCACTGTTTCGAGAGGCTCTCAGACTTTGGCAATGGGCAATCTCTTCTCACCGGTTTCTGATAGCAATGCACATCCCCGGGAAATCCATCATCATAGCGGACAGATTGAGCAGAGCTATTCTCATGCCTCATGAGTGGTCTCTCAAACAGTCAGTGACGGAAGAGATTTTTCAGAAGTGGGGCCTTCCTTGCTGCGACCTTTTCGCTACACCTCAAAACAGCAAATGCCCAGACTTCTTCTCTCTCTTCCCCCTTCCAGGCCATCCCCCCAGAGACGCTCTAACCCAAGATTGGCCCCAGGGACTTCTTTATGCTTTTCCTCCTTTTCCGCTGATACCTTAGCTAATTCAGAAAGCAACCGCCTTGAGAGCCAAGTTGATTCTCATTGCCCCTTATTGGCCTCGACAGATATGGTTTCCATTCCTACATCATTACCTCTTGGTACAGCCATGGCATCTGGACCCGGTTCCAGATCTTCTGACCCACCAGTCGGGTCAACTGCACCAATCCATACCTTCTCTCAACCTCACTGCTTGGTTGCTCCACTTCCATCTTTAGCCAGGCTTCCTATGATTTCTAATCCTGTACGGGATATCATAGTAGCTTCCCTAAAATCTTCTACCAGAAAGATCTACACTAGTAAATGGCGACATTTCTCTTTCTGGGCAAAAGCTAGGAACATAGACCCCTATACTGCTCCAATTCATTCGGTATTGGACTTCCTAGCTGACATTTTTAATTCAGGATCCTCTTCTTCCACAGTGAAAGTTCAACTGGCAGCCATTTCAAATTTTCATATAGGTTTTTTTGGACCACAACATTATGTCACATAAACTTTGCAAGGCATTCCTTCGAGGACTCTTTTTGTTGAAATCTCCAGTTAGAGACCCCCCACCACAGTGGGATCTAAATTTAATTTTAACATCCTTGATTCTTCCCCCGTTCGAACCTGCAGCTGCCTGTTCTTTGAAATTGCTTTCTTGGAAGACACTTTTTCTAGTTGCCATTACATCTGCCAGAAGAGTATCTGAGCTTCATGCTCTCTGTGTTCGCCCTCCCTATCTAATATTCCACAAAGACAGGGTATCCCTAAGAACTAATCCGTCTTTCTTACCAAAGGTGGCATCACAGACTAACCTAAATCAGTCCATTGATCTTCCAGTATTTTTCCCGAATTATTCTGATAGAGCTGAACAAAAGTTACATTATCTCGATGTTCACCGCCAGCTCAGATATTATCTGGATAAGACAAAAATTTTTAGGAAATCTGATCAACTATTTCTATCCTATGCAGAGAACAGGAAAGGCCTTCCAGTTTCTAAGGTAACTTTATCTAGGTGGCTGTCTTCTGTGATCACTTACATTTATCAGCTCAGAGGCAAAGAGTTGGTTTCTAACCCAAAAGCCCATTCTACCAGAGCTCTAGCTACATCTACAGCTTTTCAAGCTAGACTTCCAATAGACACTATTTGTGCAGCAGCCACATGGGCCTCTCCTCATACCTTTGTTTCACATTACAAATTAGATTTGATCTCCAGAGACAGAGCAAATTTTGGTTTCACCATTCTCAAGGGTCTGTTCCATTGAGCCACCCAGGATAGAGGTGCTAGGGACGCGGTCCCATCCAGCAAGAATGAAGGCGAGATTGACAACTTAACATTTAGAAGTTATGTACCTACCATAACGTTCCATGTTAGTTGTCTTCTCGCTTCTTTCTTAACGTCCCGCCTCCATCCCCTAGCCTGGTCAGACCGGAAGATTATACATCTTCTATTAAGAGGTTATTACCTTTTTCTAGCTGTTCAACTCCTAGTGTCACTAGATTATGTTGATCCTTTCTAGAGGGTTATGATGTTATTTAGTATCCTTATTTTCTTCCTCCTCTTAAGTTGGAAGAAAATACTGCTATTTCTTAAGCTACCAAACGAGATCTGAGTAATCTCCGCCTTGCATCATGGGATATAGGGTTGCCTCGAGCTGGTAAAATTAGCTCTCGAGCTTAGCAAGTCCCGAGTCGGAGCCGAGGATCGCTCCGAACCCATCCAGCAAGAAAGAAGGCGAGAGAAGACAACTAACATGGAACGTTATGGTAGGTAATAACTTCTAATTCAAGGGCATTTGAATTTATAAATTCTATGAACCGCTGGGCATAAGAGTTAGAACTTTGGTAGTTCGCCCAGTCTATACCAGGGTAGTTGAAATCACCCAAAATTATGGTGTTGGGTAGGACCTTTATATTTTCCAATGCCTCAAGGAATGCTGAGTGAGCATCTTGGGACATGGTGGGCAATCTATAACAGGCTACGATTTGAAATGTGGTTTTGCCTGCTGATAGTTGCGCATGGATGATCTCTGGGGCATCATGCTGCGCCACTAACCTAGAGATGTGGGTATCCTTGATGAATATGGGCAACCTCCGCTCTTTGTACTGCGATCCGGTAACTGAGGCCGGAAGGTATGATATAAATTGTAACCTGGTAGTGCTGGGGTGCTCTCTGGAGCGTTGAACCAGGTTTCCGTCACTGCACAAATATCGATTTTCTCCATATTGAGGAGTGCCTCAAGTGCGTGCATTTTGAGGTTGAGACTTCTGGCGTTGAGTAGCATTACCCTAAGTTTTTGGTTACCTGTGCTGGTTACGGTGGTTGGTTTGTCCTTTGAGCCTTGCCTAAAAAAGGCACTATGGGGACGGCAAGAGCCTTGGCCAGTATTTGAAAGCCTAGGGGTGACAGGTGCAAACCATCTCTGGCGAAACAGCGAGGCTTGTCTATCATGTCATCCCAGGCAGGCAGACACTGGATCCCCTTAGAATGACACCAGAAGCTTAGCCAATTGTTGAAATTGATCATTTTGTCTTTGTATTGTATCATTCTAGGTGAAAGTAGTATGCTACTCAAGGTCAGGGTCATACCAGCTTGGGCTACATGATCAGAGAGCTCCTCGATATCTCTTTTCATGTAGTCCAGGGAGGTACATCTTAGATCATTCACACCAACATGTACAATGACAGTGTCATACTTGTACTTGTTCTGGAGTGACCTAAGTGCCTGTGTTATGTGGCGGATCCTAGCACCCAACAGGCAGCTGACAGTAACCTTCTCCTTGTTCAGCCTGGTGAGTGGAACATCTGTGTGCCTTACTATACAGTCTCCTATTACGAGTGTGTTGGGTATGGTGTTTTGCCTACAATATATATACACATATATATATATATATATATATATATATATATATATAAAATATGTTGTGTCTTTCGGCTTTTCCCGGTTAGGGGTCGCCACAGCGGAACTCCAGTCCGCTAATGATTGGCAGTAGATTTTTACATGCCGAGTTGCCAGCCCTGACGCACAACCTTCAGTGAAGGTACTCCCATTCATGCATGTCTCCAACAGTAGACGCTCTAGCTGAGAATCGAACAGGACAACATCTTACTGAGAGGCGACAATGCTACCTCAGCACCACCACCGCAGTTTATATATAAAATAAATATATATATATATATATATATATATATATATATATATATTTATATGGATTCACTTCAGAGTGTTGAATTTCATATGGTCGAGACAATATGATTGAAGTCTTGAAATCTCGAAACTCTGAAATGAATCCAAAAAAAATACAACCAAGTTTCTCAACGTTTTTGCAGGGGGTGCACCCCCACACCCCCGCTACTTAAAATATGCCAACTCTGAGATCGCACTATAGCAATGAAAAGGGAAATCGCCCATTCTGCACTGCATGCAGATCTCTGTTCAGAATTTCGAGATTTCAAAACGTCATTCATATGGTCTTAACCGTATGAAATTTGCAGTTTTGGAAATGTGGCATTTTTGAAGGGAACCCATATACACACACACACACACACACACACACACACACACACACACACACACACACACACAAAATATAAAAAGTATACACACCCATGTTAAAATGCCTGTTTTTTGTGATATATAAAAAATGAGACCACAATAAATCATTTCAAAACTTTTCCTACCTTTAATGTGGCCTAGAACCTGCACAATTCAATTGAAAAACAAACAAACCTGTTAGGGGAAAAATATAAAAAATAAAAAAAACGAACAATAAGCTGGTTGCGCAAGTGTGCACACCCTTAAACTAATACTTTTTTGAAGCAACTTTTGATTTAAATACAGCATTTTCTTCTGGTGAAGCCATTCTTTTGTTGATTTGGATGTATGTTTGAGGTCATTGTCATGTTGAAAGGTGAAATTCCTCTTCAGTTTTCAGCAGATGCCTAAAGGTTTTGGGCCAAAAGTGACTGGTATTTGGAACTGTTCATAATTCCCTCCACTTTGACTTAAAGCCGCAGTTCCAGCTGAAGAAAAGCAAGTCCAAAGCCATGATACTGCCACCACCATGCTTCACCATGGGGATGGTGTTCTTTTGGTGATGCGAAGTGTTGTTTTTGCCCCAAACGTACCTTTTGGAATTGTGGCCAAAACGTTCAACATTGGCCTCATCAGGCCATAACACATTTTCCCACATGCTTTTGGGAGACTTGATGTATCGTTTTGCAAATTTTATCCGGGCCTGTATGTTTTTCTGTATAAGAAAAGGTTTTCGTCTTGCAACCCTTGCACACACATGCACACACATGCACACACATGCACACACATGCACACAGAGGCTCATAGGAACATAGAAATTACAAGCATCTAATTTGAGAGACCATTTACAGCTTGCCAAATCCTACCCTCATGGTATCTTCCACTTCTATAAGGACAAAACAGGAATGAATCTGTGGCTGCCCATTTATGGATCAAGGATCATAATGAAGGATGCGATGGTGTCACACTATTTTACATATAATGGCAGTTTGCAGCGATTGGGTAAATGAGTACTGTCTGTCCTTTCAGTTTACTTTATTTATATACTGCTTGTGATTGCAAGCCTTAGTTTATCTTCCATATTTGCAAGAGATAAAGGATGTTTGAGTCCTTAATAGCATGGAATGGAAGACATAGCTTATAGACTCGTATGTGGATGAGATCTATGATGTAAGCTATGATGTATAAGAACAGAGCTTCAAGCTTGCTTTGGTAGCCAGGGTCTTTAAGTTAGTAATCCTTTTAGTTATGAACCTGTGGGGTCTTGCTACTTTTGTGATGTGTGTGGAAAAGTACAGTTGTTGTTGGTCTTTCGGCGGTCGCCACAGTGGAACTCCTGTCCGCTAATGATTGGCAGTAGATTTTTATGAAACGCTGAGGTGCCAGCTCAACACCCAACCTTCAACGAAGGCACGCCCATTCACGCACGCATGTATTTCGAACGCTACCCAACCACGGGGAGGACATGCAGACTCCACACAGAAGGCACTGCCAAGCCCAGCCAAGAATCGAACGGGAGAACCTCTTGCTGTGAGGTAACAACGCTATGCCAAAATACTGTGTAGTTGGCCTAAGCAGATAAGATGACATTTGCTATCAGCTGCGTTGTATTATTTTCCTGACTGCTGGTGCAATATGGTGCTCAAAGGAGAGCAGCTTGTCAGTCAGAGTGCTGAAATCCTTGATTTCTGTGTCTGTTTTGAAGTGGTGTATTGGTTTTGTTGTAAGTTATAGTTGAGAGTTGTTTATCAAATGCGACAATACTGCAGTGTTTTTTTTTTGCATTTAATTTTAGCCATTTTTTTCAGTATACCGTTGGTTTGTAAGGATTAGTTCTTGATGTGGAGATTCTTCTTCTAGCAGGTTCGTACAGTGACACTCAGCTTTCAGTCATCAGTGAATGCAGTTAGCCAAAGCTCTTTGTTTATTACCTGCTGGTCAGTAAAGAGAGGTCTCAGTACTGAGCTCTAAGGTATACTGCTAGTCACCACTTTACTTTCTGAGGTGGCTGCCATCTTAACTATGGATGCTTTGTCTTTTCGTCAGATTGCTGTTCACTTTATTACTTAAGGGTTTTTCATTTAGGTCTCTTAGCTTGCTTACAATACCAGAATGGGGGATGGTGCTGACTGTCTTGGCCAAATCCAGATATGCTGTCTGGATTGAATGATCTCTATTCACTGCCTTGTTGACCGAATTGAGGAATTTAATTAAGTGGACATGACTTCCCCTTGCCAAAAGCAAACTGTTGCAGGTCTAACTATGTGATAATTTTGATATTGTAGTTAATGAAGTCAGATATGCATTCAGTGGCTTTGCAGTTTAGACTAGTTAGACTGATGGGTCTGTAGTTACAGGGACCTGTGGTAGGCCCTTCTCCATTATAAAGGGAGTATCACAACAAGCATTCTCCATACTTCAGGGACATATCCTGTGGGCTAAACTTAAATTCAGGAGGGGCTCCATGAGGTCATGCTTGGTGCTATTTATTACACATCCAGGTAAGTTGCCTAAGCCACATACACATGGTATTTTAAGTTTTTGAGAGCACAGTTAGGCTATATTCCTTGATGATTTAAGGAATGAAAGGGACTGTGAGATTTGTGTAATTTGAGCGACTATTCTCAGGGTAAAGTTGTCACCAAGTCTTTCCTGCAAATGTATTAGCTATGTTTTTAGGGTTGGAGTAGGTGATGCCATTTTGGATTGGTTTAGAACAATTCTGGGTATTATTTATTGCTTTTCTAATGCAGTTAAATAATGATTTGTAATTATCCTTAACTTCAAATGTTAGTTTGAGTTTGTGGTTTGCTTTTGGTTTTCCTAATGGTCATTTTTAGTTCTTTGCTGATTTTTTTGATTCTTTAATGTGGGTAGCTTTAGAGAGGACTTCAGAAGTGCTCTTTTTCTTTTGTTACTGAGCTTTCTTATTCTGATGGACCACCAGTGTGGTCTGGTTTTAAATTTCCCGTATGTAGTCTGGCAGTTGGCAAAGGGGTTAAGGTTGTGAGCTGTACTCCTGTGGTACTGAGGTTGATTCCAGGCAGTGCTCCCAGGTGTCCCCTATAAAGGAATTATGGGTCTACCTGGTTAACAGATAGGATTATTATTTGGTTCTAGTGGAGACTGCCAGATCATTGTAAGTTGGATGTTTTTTTCAGTTGAAGTCTATAAATTTAGAATGGTTCACTGTGGGATTGTTTGAAACTTTAAAGAGAAGGTCACTGTTGCTCGTCTAGTCAAGATAGAATAGACTGAGTCTTTGTGGGTTCTGTTCAGGCAGCTTTATTATGTACAAATTCATCACGATAGAAGCTTACTGACTTTAACTCAAGTAACTTGCATACAAACTGGCTATTGCATTCATACATGCTCACTCTCTGGCTGTACACTCAAAATTTAACTGGGTATAGCATATGCCTACTACTTATATGTGCATGTTCAATCCTTGATATGCTTCTTAAAGATGCAGCACATGCACTCTGTTCTACAGTCACTAATTTGTGACTGAATTTTGCTAAGGCTGGAGATATTATAGGAGTAATTTATATGGGGGCTTTATTGGTAAGGGCGAGGTCTAGCAAGTTCTTCACCTTAATGGTCTGGTTTGCTATTTGTTGTAGGGAGCTGAGATTTAGTAAATCATGAAATCTTCGGCAGTATCAACTTTTTGTGGCATAAGTGCATCAGTTTTATGATGGATAACTGAAATAACTCATTATAAAAGTATTTTTTTTCTTGTTGACCAGTTTAGAACCACCAGGCTAGTAGTCTCTTTTTCAGGGGAGGCCAGGGGAAATTTGGCCAGGGCATTGGGAACTTCCCATACTCTTTTATGATAGACGCAGTGGGATCTTTAATATCCACCAGACCTACCATTAACTGAAGCAGATGGGACCTCTGTTTAACATCTCATTCAAAGGAAGACAAACTCAGGAGTGCAGCAACCAAGTTATGTTGCACTGCAGTGCCAGCAATCCATCTAGAGAAGCTAATGGGCTCCAAACTTCCAGCACTACAGGAGTTACACACAGCACGATGTCACAATAGATTACAAAAATAATCAAGGATCCTACACCCTGCTTATGAACTGTTCACATGCTTGTCATCCAGCACAAGCTTTTGCAGCATGCGGTGTAAAACATCCATGTTCAGAAACAGCTTGTTCCCTCAGGCAGTGAGACTTTTGAACTCTGGCAGTAATCTCAGGTAAGGCAGACACTGACAAGATATGGGGCAGCCAACTCTTTTGGTGCAAATAAATGAGAGACAGTATACATTCTAAACATAAACAATACACAGATGGTAATGAATGTGCAATATTATACTAACTAAATCCCCTTATTCATGTGAGAATCACAGTGCAGTAGGAACATGTGCAATACAAAAATCATTCAACTGCTGAAAATGATAGATAAGGTAAATTGTGTTACTATGTAGTAGAATAACCTAATGTAAAGTGATGAAATGTGTCCATTGCATGTGTTATTGTATGTATGTATATGTCTTATTTCATTTAGATTGCACTTGTATAGGCTAAATGACAGTAAAGTTAACTTTGATTTTGACTTTGACTACATGGTGTGGAAATAAAACCCACAGCCTTATGCAAGGTAGTTTTGTAAGTACAATTAGGAATCTCTCATAGTCCTGTGGAGACATGGAAGGTGTCCTACAGCTGGATATAAATTGATAATTTGATTTAAGATCATTTGGACTTCAGTGAGTCCAAAAAGAACACAACCCAGAGATTTTTGAAAGATACAAAAAAGAAACATGGACATAGGAAAGAAGAAGAGATCTGTTGTGGCGCAATATTTTTGCAAAGGAGAAAATCAAATTAATCAATACAAAAAGGCAGCTCTAAAGATATGCAGCCACCTACATCCAGATATGAAAAATTTACAGTACAAAAATAAGAAAACAAAGGGGAATGTAGAACAGAGAATTACTAAGGTAGAGGTTAAACAAATATAAACTGAAGTCCTGGATTATCTGCAAAGTGAATGATGTAGTGTAGAAAGTCCAACAGAGGCAATGTCGCAGCATGGTGGAACAATGAATCCACAGCTGAAGGAGCAGCAAGTGGAGTGGGAGGTAACTGAAAAAGTATGAACATGAGAAGGAAAAAGAGATCTGATATGGTATAATATTTATGCAAAGGAGAAAGCGGAACTAATCAATATAAAAAAATGTATCACCAAAGATATTTGAAGAGAAATACAGGCAAAGGCACCCAGAAATGGAAAATTTCACAGTACAAAAAATAAGAAAACAAAGTGGAAAGTAGAAAAAATGATTAGTAATGGATAAGGTGAAGAAACAGAAATTGAAGTGTTGGATTGATTATCTGAGAAGTGAAGGATTTAGTGAGAAAATCCAACATGGGAGATATCATGCAGTGTACAGCATGATGGAACAGAGAGTCCCCAAATTAAGGAGAAACAGATGGAGCAGGAGGTATCAGAAAACTTGCACATCTTATGCTCTGTGGCCTTCTGTAGGAACCTGTTAGAAAAGTTCAGTTGAAGTTGCACAACAAGGGAAGGAGCTGGAAGCAGTGGCAACTTTGATGCAGGTAGTGTTCTGGAAAGATGAGTCAATGAGTTCCCATATGAAGCAGCAGCAGATGACGCAGGATACATTTGATGAGGATATGTCACAGGAAGATGTTTTGAACTTTCTGCAGAATACTTGCAAGAACGAAGGTCCTCTCAGTCTAGAAGAAAATGATCTAAGGAAAGAACTGCTTGATTTAATAGAAATGGATAGACATATTAAGCTCAATGAAAAAATAGATTACAAAAAGTAAATAAGACCCAAAATGTTAGAAGTTTAGTATAACAGATGAGCACAGCAATTAGAATTATTAAGAGAAATTCTTGTGATATAACAAAAATAATTAGGATGCAGCTAAATGAATAAAAGATAAAGTATTACCATAAAAACCTAGCACAATAAGGGAAAGGAAGAGAAGAAATAAAGTGCCACCATGGAAGCATCAAAATAGATAACTAAAAAAACAGTCAAAATAAGATGTATCACTATTCAAAAAATATAGAAAAGGGAACAGATCATCAAAAATATTTCGAAAGATGTGATAAAAACAATGCATGCTATCAAAAAGTACAGTTTTGTACCTACCATAAATGTAGATGTTCGAAGATCCACATTGCTGCAGTCCTTACATCTGACCAGCATCTATCCTACAACATTGCAAAGAGAATTTGGAAACAAAGCAAAAGGAATAGAAACGCCACCGAAAAATAAAAAGAAAAGAAAGATATTTTGTAGAAATGTTTATGAAGGCCCTGTGCAACATCATAAAGATGCTGAATGGATAGAAAAATTAGAATAAATATTAAGTCATTGCAATGTTGAAGATATGAAATGGGAAGAAGTAAAGGCCACAAAAACTAAAATGAAATTAAGAAATGCTCCTAAGTGGAAAACTCCAGGTCCAGATGCAGTACCTAACTTCTGGCTAAAATATTAATATCTTTGCGCAAAGATTTAGCCTTGAGTAAGAATTACTTTTATGTGCATCCTGAATGGACACCAGCCTGGTTAACAACATGAAAAACAATATTCCACCTTAAGAGTGAACCTGCAAGCCATCCTAAAAATTATAGACCAATAACTTGCCTTCCAGTGTTATATAAACTACATGCTGGAATTGATGCTTATAGATTTTTTTCTAAATGACTATAAACTCCATTATGGCAATAGAACAAAAAGGTAACAAAAGAAAGCCATACAACAAGAAATCATTTAATAAATGCAACCATAACAGTGAATTGTGAAAAGGAGACAAATCTAATATGGCATGGATACATTACAAAACAGCATTTTGGAACATCCCACATTAATGGATAAAGGAATACTTATAGATGTATAAGATGCATCCTACATTGATCAGTTACATTACAGCAACCATGAAACAGTGACAAACCAATGTAGAGCTAAGCCATGACAAAGGGCAAATTATTATCCCAGGGATAAAAATTCAGAATGGGATATTCTAAGCTGATTCTTTGTCACTGTTGCTTTTTTGTCTTCACCTTAACCCATTAAGCTGTTTCTTTAACAGATTAGGCCATGGTTACAATTTGGCTCCAGAAAACAACCTTGTTTAAATACTTCTCATCTACTTTTTGTGGATGACTCAACACTGTATAGCTCATCAGATGAAGAGTTGAAAGCACAACTGCAAGTGGTTAAAACTTTTTCAGATAATTTAAGGATGTCATTTTGTTTTGATAAATGTGCAGAAGCAACATTTAAAGCAGGAAAGTTGCAATACCAAGAAAATATCAGTCTGGAACAGGAATGTGTTATAAAGGAACTTGAGCAGGAGGGCTTGTACAAATATTTGGGAACTGATGAAGGACTGGTAGTAAATCATGAACAAATGCAAATGCAACTCAGTAAGGAGTACTACAGAAGACAAAAACTAATGTTGAAAACAGCCTTGACATCTAGGAATAAACTCCAAGCTTTAAACCAATTTGCTCTTCCTGTTCTAACTTAAATATCTGATGTTAATATTCTTTCCATTCATCACTGATGGGTTCGGTTCTGAGCCCCTCGGAACTGTGTTGGCCTAATACCAAGCTAGCGTACACCAAAAACTCTCGAGCTAAGCTGCTACCCACAATGCCCTTTTCTCTGTTACCTCAAGATCTCGTTTGCTGCGTAGCCATATAGCAGCATTTCACTGAGCTCTCAAGCTAAGTATATTTTGTGGATATTTGGATATATATCTCTTTAGTCACTCTCTAAATCTATTTCCTTTCTACTTCACTCATTTACAGTTATTTGTAACTTTCCTGACTAGCTCTACCCATTGGGTAATTATTTATTTTTACCATCGTTGGTACACCCTCTCCTTACCCTTGTGGTATCTCTTGATACCATCATTTGTATATTCTTTCCTTTCTAGGTGTTTTCCTTGTTTGATATTCTAGTTAACTTATGATTAGTATGTTTGTGGAAAGGTCTGATAAAAAAGGGACTTCGGGGTTTAAACATTGCACCTCTTGCAATGGTAAACTCCCAAACAGCGACTCTCATGACAACTGCATTTATTGTCTGGGGGGTTCTCATCTCTCTGTTAAACCCCCTTGTCAAATTTGCCAAAGTTTCAGTCAGCGGACGCTGAATGAAAGAAAGAGTAAATTGATTTTGAAAGGCCTTCTTGCTTCTCCTTTCTCAGAGCCCCTTTCTGTGTCGGAGGTCTCAACCCCTCCAGTGAAGGACAAGAAACATCCCCACTCTGATCCCTCTTCACCAGCTGGTGATAGGAGTAAAACACCTAAACATAAGGCCCACAAAACTTCCCTGGAGCATAGACTTGCTACTTTGGCTCTGACTACTGCTGTTCTGAACTCTGCTTTGATTACTACTGTGACTCAAGTCATGGATAGTACCAGATTCCCGACGTCGGTGTCACTTTCGACACTGACCCCCTCCAGCTATGGCACCGACCTAGCCTTCGACTACAGCTACGGTACTGACCTTGCCTTCGACTACAGCTACAGCACCGACCTTGCCTTTGACTACATCAAAAGCAGTTCCGACCTCTGCCATTTCTTTAGAACTGATGACATCGACTTTGAGTGCCTCTTCGGCACTGAGCCCTTTTACTACTCCACTGATTCCTTTGCTACCTGTCTCCAAATTAGAGACTATGGTGCCACCAGCTCAGATACCATGGACCCGATAGTCCCCCTCCTTGGATCCTTTCCTGGGTCAAATGTACAGCCCCTTTTTGGATCGACCTGACTCCCCTTCAGGAGTGTCCACGAGGTCCACCAGGAGTCTATCTGAACTTGATGTGGTGCGCCTGTTGGATCAGCTGTTGATGGCCAGAGAGATACCAAATGTTCCAAAGACTCACCCCCCTCTGGGACTTGGGTCTATCTCTCCCAGGACTCCAACATATACTCCTTCTTTAGAACTGTAGGTTCCGAAGCCCATTGCTCCAACATCTTTTGTGGAACCCCGTTCCTCGGTGCCAGCAATGACTGTCATTGAGGCTTCGAGGCCATCTCTTTGGTTTTCAGTTCCGATGGAACCATCCCTTCCTCAGACTCATGGTTGGGGGGGTGGAGTCCTTGGTCCAGGGCACGGTTCCGAGTGTTTTATCAGTTCCGCCCTCGGATACAGGGATAATGTCTGCCCTGATCCTGGTTGAGGCTCCATCCCTGGGAGCAGGTCCAACGGAGCAGGGTGTGACCCCGGTTCCAAGGTTGTCCTTCTTGGTTCCAGGCTCCCACTCCTCTTCGGGCAGGCCTGCTTTTCAGGTGATGGAAAGGGTGCTTGCTTTGGGAAGTGCTCCTCCAACGTCAGAACTTCATCCTGCTCCTTCTGAGCTGCAGCTACCATGAGCCACCTCCCCGGGACACCGGGAGGAGAAGCCTCTGGAAACCCCATTTCGGGGTACCCATCCTTCCAAGTCTTACTCAGATATTCCCACTGAAGAACCTCCTCGGAAGAAGGCATGCAAGAGGAAGAACATAGACTTTCCTGAAGAGTCCTTGACAGAAGACATGGACTAAGATGATGGGGAGGGATCCCCACAGTCACCCCTGGATGATGTCTCCTTCGGAAATATTAAAACAGAGGGGTGGCTGGAAGCCCTCCAACCCTTCCTCGGACGAATCCATGTTTCTGCAGGCTTTTTGCTCCCGGCCTTCTACCTCTTGGGTGACCCCTCCTACCAACAAGTTAATCCAGCTCATCATGCAGCGTGCTTGGCAGAACTCTGACTCTATTGAGGCCATTCCCCGGAGACCTGATAAGATTCTTTCCCCCTCGAAAGTGCATCCACACTGGTCCAGAGGTTTGCCAATTGACACTATGGTGGTGGCGGCGGCCACTAAAAAGGATCTAGCCGAAGAAAGTCCTACTGTTCACCCACCCAACAGGGAATCTCGGGCTGTGGACAGGTTGGTGAAGCAAGTCTTTGCTTCAGTGACCTTTGCTGTCAGGTCCCTGAATTACCTGGCACACTTCATGAGGCTCCAAAGAGATCTGATTACCGAACTTTCTGGATCCATCGCTGGTCAAGTTTCTGACGAGGCATGGGACAAGGTTGCCTCTCAACTTGCCACCCTTGAATCTATTTCCAATTCGTCCATGAGGCTGCTCTCCCATGCAACAGAAGGGGGGCACAGAGTTTGGGTGCAGGCATAGTCATGAGGTGTCATGCCTGGATGCGCATCTGTGACCTTGCAGACTCCTTCAAGTCCTCCTTTTTGAATGCCCCTATTGAACCATCTTCCTTATTTGGTTTTAAAGTGAAGGACACGCTAGCCAGGTGCGAGCAAGACTGAAAGAGTCTGTCTACCATTGGCCTATGTTTTTCCAAGCCTCAACGTTCTTTTTCCAGGAACCAGAGGAGTGGGAAAATGTGGCACAAGAAATCTCGGGGTCCTTTCAGCAATGCAAGTGGCAAGGATTCCCCCAGAGACAGAGGAAGTTTCAATGGTGGAAGATGCCCCTTTAGGGGCACATGGGGTCCCCGAAACCAAGACAACAGGGATTCCTTCTCTGGGCGGTCTTTATCAACGCTCCTGAAGCATTGCCCAATTGCTTTCCTCGGGAAGCAGTCGGGGCTCGTTTTTCTCTGCACCAAACTGCCTGGCGCTCTATTACAAACGATCCATGTGTGCAGAGAATAATCTCCAGAAGCTACTACATCCCTCTAACCTCCTGTCCAAAACCTACAAAAAAAACCTTCCTGATGTTCTATGCAATCAAAGTGAAGAAGCGGCTTCAGACATAAAAAAGCTGTGTCAAAAAAGAGTCTTCCAACCAGTCCCTCCAGACCAGTGTGGATCTGGGTTTTACTCAAGATTTTTTTAGTGCCAAAAAAGACCGGGGACTGGAGACCCATTCTGGATCTCAGCCATTTAAACAAATCAGTTGTACAAACCAAGTTCCGCATGGTCACTATTCAATCCATTCTCCCATTTTTAGGGGAGGATGTTTGGATGTGCTCATTAGACCTCCGGGATGCATATTACCATATCAAACTGAACAAACACTCCAGGAGTCTCCTTCACTTTCGGCTAGGAGACCATCATTACCAGTTCCAAGCCCTGCCATTTGGTCTCTCGACAGCCCCCAGAGTGTTCAGGAAATGTTGAGCAGTGGTGACAGCTCATCTGAGACTGCAAGGATTCCAGGTGTTTCCATATTTAGACGATTGGCTCCTCTCTGCCCCCACCAAGCGTCTTCTGACTGTAGCCCTCCGATACACCCTTTCACTAGTGGAGTTCCTAGGCATCACTGTACACTGGGAGAAATCCAACTTAGAACCTACCCAACAGCTGGAATTTATAGGGGCAGTTTTCGATACTCGAGCCTGCCTGGTATCTCTACCCGCTCACAGGCTTCAGAGGTTAAGATTGCAAGTGCTTGTGATACTCTGTCAAAAAAAGGTGGCAGCAAGGGAAGTTCTCCAGGCTCTGGGGTCCATGGCTGCAGCCATTCTGATAGTTCCTCTGGCAAGGTTACACATGAGACTGTTACAATGGCTCCTATTGTCCCAGTGGTTTGCAAATCTTCACCCCGTAAACTTGCAGGTGCTCATAACCAACTCTTTCAAGCAAGATCTCCTCTGGTGGATGAGGTCAGACGCAGAACTTTGGTGTCGCCCCTTTTATACCCCTCAACCCAATGCCACTGTGACCACGAACACTTCCCTGATAGGGTGGGGGGGGCAATTTTCAGGGAAAGACCGTCCAAGGCATGTGGTTGAGCTTAGAGGCCAAACTGCATATCAGTGTTCTGGAGTTAAGAGCAGTGCTGTTAGCGTTGCAGGCATTACATCCACTTCTTCCCCCGGAATGATTGCAATTCAGTCAGACAATATGTCAGTAGTTTGGTACGTCAACAAACAAGGAGGTACCAAATCCTACCCTCTGTGTCGAGAGGCCATGAGAATTTAGCACTGGGCGATAGTCTCCGACCGCTTTCTTATAGCAACGCACATCCCAGGAAGTTTCAGCATGATTGCGGACAGGTTGAGCAGATGCATTCTCCTTCCACACGAGTGGTCTCTCAATCCCAAAGTGACGACAGAAATTTTCAGCCAATGGGGCCAGCCATGCTGCGACCTCTTCTTCTCCCCTTCGAACAACAAATGCAGCAACTACTTTGCCCTCTTTCCCCCAGAGGCAGAGTCCCTGAGATATCATCCAATTTCCTTGATACCTCTATTCTTAAAGAAAGCCACTCGGTTGAGATGCAAAGTGATCCTCATTGCCCCATTCTGGCCTCATCAAGTGTGGTTCCCCTTCCTCCGGCATCATCTGTTACAGCCTCCATGGATCCTGGACACTCATCCAGACTTAATTTCTCACCCTCAAGGGTTGACTCACCCGAATCTGTTCACTCTCAAACTGACGGATTGGTTTCTCCACTTCTGTTAGTTGCCAGGCAGGAAGCCCTTTCCTCACCTGTTTGCGATATCATTCTGGCCTCCTATAAACCATCCACCAGAAAGCTTTACAGAGATAAATGGTAAAGGTTTTCTCTTTGGTCTATAGAACAGATGCCAGATCCCTTTTCAGCCCCGGTCTCCGTCATCCTTCAATACCTTTCTGAGTTCTTTGAAAACAGGGCATCAGCCTCTACCATACGAGTCCATTTAGCAGGAATTTACATAACGGAGTACTGGGCATTCCAGTTATGTCCATTCGCCTATGCAAAACCTTTCTCAAAGGACTGTTTCACAGCAGACGTCTAATTAGGCGTCCCTCAGAGACATGGAATATCTCCCTAGTACTGCAGTCTCACTCTCAACCCCCTTTTGAGCCTGCTGCAAAATGTGATCTCAAATTTCTCCCATGGAAATCTCTGTTTATGGTAGCTGTCACTTCAGCTAGATGGATCTCAGAATTACAGGCCTTGTATATCAAGAAACGTACCTAATATTTCATAAAGACAGAGTATCTCTACGTACTAATCCATCTTTTCTCCCCAAAGTGGTTTCTGATTTTTCTGTGAACCAATCCATCGAGCTCCCAGTGTTTTGGAGCGATTTTACCTAGACAGGACTAAATCTATCCGCAAGACAGACCAAACTTTTCATTTCCTTTTCTGGTCCAAGGATGGGATATGCTATGTCAAAAGTCACTTTATCAAAGTGGCTCAGAGATTGTATTTCCTTTTCATATTCACATACAAATGAGCCTAGACCTCACAATATCAAAGCACATTCAACTAGAGCTATAGCAACCTCTTTAGCTTTTCACTCCAGAGCCTCTATGAACATTTACACAGCAGCCATTTGGGCTAATCCACACACTTTCATCAAACATTCCAAGTTGGATATGGTCTCCAGGGGAAGAGCGACCATTGGCTCAATGGTGCTCAGGAATGTTCTTCCATAAGGGCCACCCAGGTTTCTCAGGTAGCTTGGGATTCTGTCCCATCAGTGATGAATGAAAAGAAGATTAACAACATCAGATAAAGAAGTTATGTCTTACCATAATGTTCCATCTGTGTTGTTGATCTTCCATTCATCACATCCTACCCTCCGTCCCCCACCAAAGGCTCCTGGTGGTTCTCATGGGTCCTTGTGGTGTGTCAGGGTTTTTGCGCAGAAATGGCCTCTGCTTTATTTCTATATATCTTATGCAGATTCGATCTGAGGTAACAGGGAAATGGGCATTGTGGGTAGCAGCTTAGCTCGAGAGATTTTGGTGCACGCTAGCTTGGTATTTGGCCAACATTGTTCCGAGGGGCTCGGAACCGAACCCATCAGTGATGAATGGAAGAAGATCAACAACACAGATGTAACGTTATGGTAAGACATAACTTCTTTTTTTGTGTGACTGGCTGCCCCAAAAGGTATTCGATCAATTTGACAGGAAAACAAGAAACAATCTTTCATGCTTGTCAGATTATATATAAAATTCAGTGTATACCAAGATTATTTATTCCTTGCCCTGAAGGAGATATGGGCCTCCTTAAAGTTGATTACATGTATAGATTTGGATTACTGGGACTGCGTACATATCTGCTGACCTCATTAGGTCCAAATATAGTGAGTGTTGAAAACATGGGGAGAGGAAGTCTAAGATATGATCTCTCTGCTTAATTTAGCAGAAGCATTTTGGTGTCAAACAGGAATGGAAATCATAACAGTAGTAGACAAAATTCAAAAAGCAACTGAATGTACTAAAAAATGAAAGAATATAAGCAGAAGGATCAGATAGGAAGGAAAGCAACGTGGCAAAGACATAAATGTTGTGGCAAATAGAGAGATCTCTGGAACAACCTCATGTTAATCAATTTGATGCAGGAAAGGTTAAAGATAGGTAAGTTTAAATGAAAAGATGAAAGGTTAATAACAGGATAGTGGACTATATACATGTTGGTTTACAAAGTCCATTGAGCATGTGGGTGAAACAGAAAAATGTAGGTTCTATTAAAAAAAAAATTGAAATAGTTGCACGTCTTGCTGGATGTGATACACTCATGGCAGAGAGCCCATACACTGAAAGGCACAGTAATGTGACAAGACTGTTGCATTTAGGATTGTGCAAACACTACCATATAAAAGTAGTTCAGAAGCTTTGAAAACATGAACGACAAAGCATTATGGAGAATGATGAAGTGTACACACATGGGATTACCCAGTACCAGCAGTTCAAAAAAAAAACAGATATAATAGTTCATGAAAAAAGACCAAAGTAGCATTGATCATTAAAATTGCAACACCTAGTGATTACAATGCTTTACTTGCAAAGGGATGCAAAGTCATAAACTGTGAGGATTTTGCAGGTAAAATTGAGAGCATTGTGAAAGAAAGATACCCAGATAGTTCCAGTAGTAGCAGGAGCAATAGGTGTAATAAAAAAAGAATTTACAGTCTTACTTGGATATGTTAACACTACATGTAACTCTGTATGAATTACAGAAGGAGGCAGTTCTGGCCATATAGCAGGTGTTTAGAAGAGCACTCTTCGCTAATATCAAGGACTGAAGCTATACTGTTTTCATGAACTCTAATCATACCCTGACTTAGGGATGGTGCCCATTCCCATTTTGGTCTTAGAAACCCCAAAGACCTGGATAAGTTAAACCAGAACATAAATCAATAATTTGTTTTTAAGATAAATTGGACTTCACAAAGTTCAGTTTGTGGGTCTCTAGTGATATAGTTTCTGACAAACATGGAAGCAATTACCTCTCCTACCAGATTTAATAAAGATAACAACTCTGGTAGTATTCTGGACTGGATATTAGTGTCTCACCCCATCTCCATTTCTGATAACGACACCCTACCCATCTCCTTCTTCAATGATCATCTCCATGCCTTTGCTCGTCGCTCACCATCATCCCTCCATCTTCACACAGCTACATCACAACTCGTACCCTAAAAAACTTCAACCCTCTAGCTTTCTTTGACTCACTAAAACATATGAACTGGAACCCTGTAAAAGCCCTCCCTCTTGACGACGCTGTGACATACTTCAATGCTACATTCATTAACCTACTAGATAGCTTCGCTCCCCAGAACTAAAAGAATCAAAACCAAATCCACCCCTTGGCTAACTAAAGCAACTATTACACTAATGCATCTCTGAGATAAATCTTGGAAGCATTACCATAAATCTAAAACACCTAATACCTTTACTGAGTTTAAGCAACTTCATAATAAAGTGAAAAAACAAATTGCTTTAGACCGAAAGTCCTACTTCAAGCTTCAAAACAATCATAGATCCAACCCCCCAAAATGTTGGAGCACTATATCTGCTCTCCTCTCTCCTGGCAAAAAAGACAATACCTGCCTTGACCCTAACTCTCCAGGTCATATTTTAGCTACCAAATTCAACTCTCTTTATTGATTCAATAGCCATGCTGTCCACATCATTCTCCAGTAACACTTCTACTCCACCCTCATCTCTAGTCCCACTGACATCAACACTAATAATCTCCCCTCCCCCTTTACCATACAAGCCGTCTCTCTACACACCATAAAAAAAACTTTTTCTAAAACTAAATCCATGCTCTCATGGGCCAGACAACCTTCCATCTAACTTTCTCAAGATAGCTGCCGATGGCATAGCCCTTCCCATCACCAAACTCATCAACTGTTCAATCCAAGAATCCCATTTTCCCTTCCTCTGGCAGAAAGCAGTAATCATTTCCCTCCACGAAGGAGGCAACAATACTGAAATCTCCAACTTCCATCCCATAGCTATCCTGTCCCCTATCTCAAAAGTCCTTGAAAAATCATGTACTTGCAACTCCTTCCCTACCTCCTAGACAATCAACTTCTTTCTCCAACTCACCCTAGATTTAGACCTGGACATAGTACTACCACTGCCCTTCTCTCCTTTCTTGACATCATCGACAGTGCCTGAGACTCTGGCAACATTGTATCTACCCTTCTCCTATACTTATCAAAGGTTTTCGATACTGTTTACCATAACCTTCTCTTGCCCAAACTGTCTTCTTAATCTCTTCCCCCTCCTCTATTAACTGGTTTTCCAGTTACCTTTCTAATAGACAACAAGCCGTCAAGTGGAACAATAGTACCTCTTCCTTCCTTCACACTCCAACAGGAGTTCCACAAGGCTCAGTACTGGGTCCCTTACCTTTTAACATATTCATTAACAATTTTCATCAATGTATTCCTAATACCAAACTTGTCCAATACGCGGAATATTCCACCATAATTTGCTATGCTCAATCTCTCCCCAAACTCATGCAACTAACACAAGATGCCTTCTCTTGTACTGAGTCTTGGATGCTGAATAATCACCTTGCTCTCAATGCATCCAAAACCAAAATCATTATCTTTACCACATCTAAAAACACCTCTATCGATAAAAATTCATTCTCCATAGTCAGTTAGAATAAGATTACCATTGAAATTGTCTCCCATACAAAACTTCTAGCTGTTATCATTGATGAAAATTTAAAGTTTGACATTCATATACAAACTACTATTAAGAAAACACACCAAAAGCTCGGAATGCTGTATCATCACAGCCGTTAACTCACTCCCTCATCCAAACATAAACTCTGTATTTCCTACCTCATCCCCTCTCTCTTGTATGCAGCCCCTCTCCTCACCAACCTTCAATCCTCGTTAAAGTCAAAGTTGTCATCCTGCTACAATAAAATCTCTTAAGTTTGCTATTGGGACCAAATCCTCTTCCTACCACTGTGATGAACTCCCCCACTCTCTCTTGCATTCAACTGTTAACTGCTCACAAACTCTTTTTCAAACCCTTTAACTGCCTTTACCTTTCATCATCCTGACTACTCGGGTCCAAAAACCAAAACCTTCTCGAAGTGTACAAACCCTTACATACACCTAGGAATTTCCCCCTATATTTGAATCAACCAAAATCCCTCCACCTTCAAGACCATGCTTCATTCCCATCTCTCTTCTCAGTGGGAATGCTCATGCTCTCACCCGACCTAACCCCCTCTGTATCATTTCTGCTCCCCCTTCCGTTTTTCTCCTTTCTCAAAACTCAACCTAGTGACTCCCTTCATTTAATTTCCACTCCCCCTCCCTTTTTTCCTTTCTCATAACTCATCCTATTCACCTTTCACTGTTCTACTCTCCTCCTGTAATTCTTCCTCCCTCTCACCTCATGAAACTTTGAGTGCATAAACGCCTGCACTCCATATTATACTTATGTACTCCAAAATACTTATGTTTTAATTTCATTCAATGCTTTGTTACAACATCTTGCTCAAATGTTATTGTTCTGTCTTCTATAGTACTGTGTTTAGTAGTTTTTGAAAATTGTATTGTACTTGCTAACTTTGTTGATATTAGCTTTGTAATAATTGTATATGGAGCTTTTCTCCCTGGCCTCCATGGAAAACGAGCTCGTTTTGGCCCAGTGGATTTTCCCGGTTAACAAACTGCAAAAATAAATAAATAAGTACCCCACAATTTCCCTCTGGTCTGAATGCATGGTAAGAACTAAACCCAAGTAAGGAGGGATTTCTATATTTACAATAAAACTAAGGTTCAATTACAACATAGACTGAATCTGTTCAAGTTGCAGGAGAACCTTAAGATCAGATAATTTGGTTTTGAGACTTCTGGCATCGAGAAGAACAACATTGATTGTCAGCACTGGAATTTGATGTAATTTTGTCTGCTATGTTTGGATGGTCAGTAGCCAAACTCCATTTAACAAGGCACTGTAGGGACAGCAAAGGCATTGGCCAGTAAGCGAAAAGCAATGGAACAAACAGTGTAGGCCATTTCTTGTGAAATATGTTGGCCAGTCTACCATCACATCCTAGGTTGCCACATACTGGACCCCCCCCACAAGAATGTCATGAATTATTCGCCATTTAAGTCAGTTGTTTTATCTTTGTATTTAGCCATCATTTTGGTTGAAGGTAGGATTCCAGTCAGGACCAGAATTTGACCCATGCATTGTGATATCTGTCACATCCCTCAGCATGATTCATTCACACCCATATGGACTACTAACTAGCCCATATTCATAATTGCCTGGTATGATGGACTGAAAAGCTGTTGTAACATCACAAATACTGGAGTCAGAGGGACAACTATCACCCTGTCCATGTCTTGCTTTACAAACATAGAATCACTGTACGTTGCAATGGAGTCTTCAATTATAATGTTATTTCTACTTGTATTTGTAAACTAAATGTCAGTGGACAGTCAACAGTCAGCAGCTTGGTGACTCTCTACCATGTGTGAGGGTGGTAATCTTAGGTTACTAGATTTCTCCTGAGACTTTATATTCCTAGTTCTAGGTGGCTTAGAAAGTGTCTTTTTCACAGCCTTAGCATATGTTTCAGTATGTTTGTGTATAGGAATGAGTGGTAACGTGATGTCCTTCCATGTCACTGTTGCAGTGTTCTTCACCTTAGGGATCTCAGGCCTAGGATAGCCTAATGTCCGACCAGTATACCAAAGCCTTTAGATCTTGTGTGTGCTGTATGTCACATGTATGCTCCCCATACAGGACATAGGGCATAAAGGTGATATACGGACTTAGTTACCTAGAAGTTCTTTCCTGCCAGTCTGAATGCCATCATCGATAGTCTGAAAGCCCTTTGCTGTGCTGACACCCAGCTGTCAGGTAAGCCCCTTTGTGGTCTTTTTTTTATTTCTTATTGTTGGTCTTGTTTTCTTTTGGTTACCTGGAGTTCATGTCATCCAAGTTGGGAAAATGTCAGCGTGGGAAGCAGATTCCCTATAAGGATTGTCATGAACAGTGACATTTTTGTTTGGGTGCTTCCCTCGACCATACATTATGTAGTAGTTGTAAGGCATTTGTGCCTACGACTCATAGGATCCAGTTTTCTTCTGTGGCCATTTATCTTGAGAACCAGTGGCTTAAACATTTGGTATAGGGCAGCATGGTGGAACCAGTTAACCCCTAGATACTACTATTAAGCAAGAAGGCCAAAGAATCTTGGCCAGAATCTTTTACTGTCCAGCCTCTACTGGATGTCTCTCTAGAACTGGGTGATAGCTCTGTAGGCCGTCCAGTGTTGACATTGGATTCTTCTGCCTCAACCCTATCAGAGGTTGACATAGATTCTTCCTTTCTCTTGTCCTTTGTGGCTTTGTAGGTGTCTGTTTTGGACGTTGAGGAGGAACCACAGTTAATTATCTTGGAGGGCCCTAGAGTGATTATGCATATTCTGGTCAGGGAAGAAGTGTTGGGTACTCGGATCGAATCTCATTAGGGATCGGAACCTCCTGTGTTTGTTAAGCCGGATACCCATTCCAAGAAAAAGCAGTAGACCAAATATTCTTCTATTTGTCTTAAAGACCCTTAAAGGGCATGGCAGGAGTTTACTCAGGGCCCAATCAATGCCTTAATGGCCCTGAAGCCTCCCCAAAGGGTTTCTATGCCCACTCCACCTTGGACTTCTACTCCTTTTTAAAGGCCTGGGAACCTGATTTCTCAGTTAAGGATATGGAGTCTGACAAGGGATTTTTGATTTATTCTTCTCAGATGCTTTCTCCCTTGGTTTTTGACTTTTGATGAAGAGGAGTCCATTAGCCCTGACTTTCCTTTGGAGGAGATGTCTTTTGCGAACACAGTAGCTAGGTTGATGGAATACTTTAAGTGGGATTCTTCTCAGGTGTCTGATATCCAGAAGAGGTATTGTGAGTCATTTCAGGTTGACATGCCTAATCCTTCTGCAGTACCTCATGTGTTGGCTACTTTGCTAGACACCTTTATAGCTGCCTCTGACTCTTGGTTCTCAACCCCCTTCTCCCAAGAAACCTGACAGGTCTACAAGGTTCCTCGGGATTGTCAATTCCTGTTTAAATGTCCTTCTGCTGATCTTGCTGTGGTTTCAGTCTCCTCTACCAAGCTCCTGCCTGTGGATAAGGACAATAGAGCCATGGAAAGGATTGGAAGGATCTATACTGTTGCCACCTTGGCCTTTAAGGCCATTAAGTACTAGACCAACATAACCAGGTATGCTGTGGCCTTAATTGCCCAAGCTGTTGAGGTTATTTCTGACCTCCCTGATTCTGAAGGAAGTCTTCTGCTCTTTCTGTTTTGAGTTCTACCTCTCAGGTAGCACGCCACTCTATCAAGTGTACCTATGATGCTGCTGATGCCTCTTCCAGAGCTGCAGCCTTTGGGTCTGTCATGAGCAAGCTGCTGGATGTTCCTTTGGATAATACAAATCTTTTTGGGCTGGCTGCTGCTGATATGTTTAAGTCTGTTAAGGAGAGAGGTAGAGCTTTGCAGGACCTTTAACATATGTATGTGTCCCCCATTTCTAATTTCCGGAGGAATCATCCTACTAGGTCTGCTTTTGTTCGCAAGCAGACTCGTCAGGCCACTAAAAGCACGAAGGGTGGTGGGTGAGCTCCTCTAGCCAAGTCTTTTTCAGGCTGTTGTGGCCTAGAAGCCTCATTTATATGACAAGCCTGCCAGTATTTGACATTTTGCTCCCACTAACCCTCAGCCAAGTTCCTTTGTCTCTTTGGCTGTCCCTATCTTCCAGACTGGCAACTCATCATCTCAAATTATTGGGTTTTGTCCATCATCCGTCAGGGTTACTTCAAGGTATAGAAGTTTCTCCCTCCTTTTTCAAGGATTCCTCAACCTCTTCGAGAGCAGCTTCCTCATTTCTCAGAAGTCCTTGTGTCCCCAGTGGACCAGGGAACTATTAAGTCTGTCCATCCTCCTCAAGTAAGAAAGTGCTTCTACTCCAGAATGTCCCTAGATGTCCTTCATGGATGCATCTGCAGTCATAACAACTGGGTTGTCCTGTCGTCAGGCAGCCCTTCAGTCGGCCGGATTCCAAAGTCCGGGTCCGGCTTCGGCTGATGTCGCACTTCACCCGACGTCATCTCTGTTGGTCTGGTATAAAGGCATCAGCCGGCGCCATTTTCCTCAGTCTTTCTTGCGGCGTGAAGCAGAAGCTGTTCGCAAGTGCGGTCGGTCGGATCCAGAGATTACTTCTACCGAATACTACTTGAAGACTTCTAAAGCTAAGTACCCGTTGGGAACCTTTCTTGCCTCAGCCGATGTCAGAAAAAGTTAATAATTGTTTAACCTGTGGGAAACAAATACCTCATAAAGATTTCCACTCTCATTGCCTGCCTTGTTTAGGCCCAGCCCAGCGTAGCAGCCTGTTCGCCTGTGCTTCTTTCAACCGACGAGCGGGTCGGAGTTTGCAGAACAGTTTTTCGGTTCTGATTTTGCGTACATTATGCCGTCGGATCCTCCGACTTCCCAATCTGCCAAAAGCGCAAAGATAAGACCGACACTCGCGGTCCGGTTTCGGCGAAACCACGGTTAAGCAAGCGAGTGTCTCGGTTTCGGCGAAACGAGAAACTGCTCAAGTACAGCTGAATCTATCTCTACAACTGAGGCCCCTGCTACCACTCTTGAATCGGCCTCAGAAATTTTATCCACTACGGTGGTTGCCACTGATTTAGCAGACACCATTCCCTTGGATGTCTCTACCCCAGCATGTGGTGCAGCTAGGCCTCCAGCAGCCATGTCCATTAAGGCCTTCGCCAGGGCTAAAGCAGCCAAGACTACTAAAACAGTGCCTGTTAAACCCCCCACTACCAGGCCCTCTTCTAGTTCTCAAATGCTTACTTTGGCAGAAGATTTAATTTCATTAATCAGAGGATCTCAATCTCACCCAGACAGGGCCTCTCAGCCCCCAGAGAAGAGACCTAGGGCAGAGCCCCCTGAGCCAGTGTCCTCTGATGATTCTGCTGATGAATCAGACATAACTGACCAGCCAGAGGCTCCTTTCTCCAATTTTGAAGATTCTGATGCTGAAGATTCCATTCCAGCTGCTTCCCCACCAGAAGAATTCTCCTTTGGGAAACCTTACATGCCATCGCGAGCAGTTCAATGGCAGCAACAGGATTTTCAGACTCCAAAAAAAGACTTAGGACCTTTCTGCACCTTCCACAGCACAGCCCCTTAGCTATACCTCCTGTTCTCTCTGTGGTGGATGATGCTTTCAATGATGTCTGCTCGCTCCAGATTCTTTACCCCCAGCCCCTGCCAAACCAGACAGATTTTACAGGGTGCCAGATACTCATCACCACCTTTACAAGGCCCCACTTGCAGACCCCGAAACTATATCCCAGGGTCCCAAGGCAGTAGCCGCGACCATAGCTAAAAACCCTATTCCTTCTGAAAGGGAAGCTAGGTCATTACACAGATGGGGTAAAAAGGTCTATACTTCAGCTACTCTCTCAGCTAGAGCTTTAAACTGTCAGTTTCACATGATACAATACCAAGAGTTTATGCTTGATCAATTAACTAAAAAGCTAACCACTGATGAATCTCTTGATAAGAAATATGTATTAGAAATGGTAAATAACATACAACAGGTTAGTAACCATTCCTTAAAATGTGGCTATGATGCACTGGAGGCTTCATTTAGATCAGCCATGACTGGCACAGTGATAAGAAGGCATGCATGGCTAAAAGAGCAAGCTTTACCGGATCATGTTAAAGCTAAGTTGCTAGATGCTCCTATGGATAAGACAAGTTTGTTTGGTACACCTGCCCAGCAGGTTATGAAGAAAATGGAAGAAAAGGCAAAATCAGTCCAAACGGTTAAAGATTTCTTACAGGTACAACCCCCAAGGTTTAGCAGGAACTGGCCTGCCAAAAATTGGTCCTTTCCTGACTCCACAAGATCTCAAAGGGGCAGGAACAGACGTTCCAGAGGCAGAAACCAATCTAGAGGAGGTGCCTACAGAGGGCGACAGTGGCAAGGTAACAACACAGGCACAGACACAACCTCTGCCACTACATCAACACAACCACAGTGACTTAACCCTAAATCCGCCTACCAGGGAACAAATAGCAGCTCCTTTAGGCAGAAAGTTAACCTTATTTTCAAAGAACTGGCACCACATAACAAAGACAAGTGGATTCTACAAACCATAGATCAAGGCTACGGTTCCACTTCCACACTTTACCAGTCAAAGAGGAATGCCAAATCTACCTCCAAATCAAAAACAGAGGCTCTACAACAGATAATGGAGTTAGCAAACATGAGAGCTGTGGAAAGAGTGCCAACAGCAGAGCAAGGAAAGGGTTCTACTCCAGACTATTCCTAGTTCCAAGAAAGGAAAAAGTTGGAGACCAATTCTCGACCTGTCCACCTTAAATACATACATCATTGTCCCAAAATTCAAAATGCTGACCTTACAGCAACTTCTTCCCATGCTGGGCAAGGAGTGTTGGCTGGTAACTCTAGATCTCAAGGAGGCATACCTGCACGTCCCCATTCGACCAATCTGCAGAAGATACCTCAGATTTCTTGCAGGATCAGAGCACTATCAATTCTCAGCATTGCCCTTTGGCTTATCTACTGCCCAGAGTATTCACAAAATGCCTGGCATCAGTAATCGCCCATTGCAGACTACAGGAATTCAAATTTACCCATACCTGGATGACTGCTTACTACAAGGGGACAACAAAAGCAAGCTGACAACAGATTTACAAAGGGTCATTTACTTGCTACAAGCACTGGGATACACAGTCAATTTACAAAAGTCAAGGCTGATACCATCCCAAACAAGGACCTTCTTGGTGAATTGGACACAGTAAAACAAATGGCATTCCTAACTACAGAAAAACAAAAGAACTCCCTCTTTACTTCTTGGCACTAACAAAACTGAACAAGATAACAGCAAGGAAAGTACTCCAGGCCTTGGGCTTCATGGCATCATGCATAATCTTGGTCCCATTTGCCAGACTACATATGAGAAAACTACAGTGGTACCTAAAGAATTTATGGTCCCAACACAGACACAGCCTGGAAACAGAAATCCCACTAATTCCATGCTTAAAACAGGAGTTCCTATGGTGGGCTCAGGCATGCCAGTCAAACCCAGGCCTACCCTTTCGCAGATGTCAAGCAAGCCAGACCATCACAACAGGCGCTTCAGACCTAGGATGGGGGCCCCACATGCTGGACAAATGCGTGCAAGGACTCTGGACACAGGATCAACTTCACCTGCACATCAACCTAAAAGAAATGCTGGCAGTAAAACTGGCAATCCAAAAGTTCAAACCATTTCTCAAAGAGGGCCAGTTGATGATAAGGACAGACAACACCACAGTCATGTGGTACATCAACAAACAGGGAGGCACTCATTCATACCCCCTATGCAGAATGACTTTGGAGCTGTGGACCTTGGCACTCAGCTACAACATCCAGTTACAGGCAATATTTGTACCGGGAAAAGAAAATACTCTAGCAGACATACTAAGCAGAACCACTTCGGATGCCCACGAATGGAAGCTGCACCCGGACATCTTCAAGACCATCTCACAGAAATGGGGAATGCCTCAGATAGATCTGTTTGCATCACCTCTCAATCACCAGCTCAAAAAATTCTGCACAAGGACATTCCACCCACTAGCATGGAAAGTGGATTCGCTCTCCTTCAGCTGGAAAGGCCTAACAGCATATGCATTCCCACCTCTTCCCTTGATACACAAAGTACTACTAAAAATCAAGGAAGAACGTCCAAGGATAATCCTGATAGCTCCAAACTGGCCAAGACAACACTGGTACCCACTACTGAGGAGCATGTCTCGGAACAATATGTGGCCAATTCCCCTGATGCCTTTGATGTTAACTCAGAACAACTACAGCATCATGCATCCAAACCTAAAAACGTTGCAAATGACTGCATGGAACATCACATAGCAGCAGCTAACACAGAGCTTTCCCAAAGAGTTAAAGACATTATTCTTGAAGCACCTTCAACAAGAAGGAACTATGCTGGAAAATGGAAAAGGTTTGTCATTTGGAGTACTGAAAGAGGAAAAGATGTGTCAAACATAGATATGCCTAACATTCTGGAGTACCTGGCCGAACTTCTTCATTCAGGCCTGTCCTACTCCTCCATCAAGATACATGCATCAGCTATTTCAGCAGAATACAGCTTTGATCCACCTGTTTTTTCGCACCCTTTGCTCAGGCAGTTTCTCAGAGGAATCAAGAATGTAAAACCTCCAAGGAAGCCACCATTACCAGCTTGGGACTTAAACTTTGTGCTAGAAAAGTTGACACTATCACCCTTTGAACCAGCAGCAACAGCAGACCTACAACACCTGTCATGGAAAACTGCTTTCCTACTGGCAATTACTTCAGCAAGGAGGGTTTCAGAACTACAGGCCTTAATGGCGGTGCAACCCTTCCTAATCTTCCACCAAGATAGAGTGTCCATGAGGACTAATCCTACATTTATGCCTAAGGTGGTATCCAGAGTGTCTTAAACCAGGCAATCCACCTACCTACCTTCTTTCCCAACCCACAAAACAGAGGGAAAGAATACTGCATACCTTGGATGTACATAGACAGCTACGCTACTACTTGGACAGAACAAAAATAGCAGAAAGACTGACCAACTTTTGTAGCTTATGCAACAGGAAGGGAAGGTAAAGCTATTTCCAAACAGACAATCTCCAAATGGATAGGAAATTGCATACGATTCTGTTACTCCTTCCATGGAAAACCAATTCCACAGAACATAAGACCTCATTCTACAAGGGCAACAGCCACTACCACAGCCTTCTTACGAGGGTGGCAACCAAGGACATTATTGAGGCTACTTGGACCTCCGTGCATACATTTGCCAAGCATTACAATTTGCCTCTATATTCCAGATCCCGAGCAGGGTTTGCCACTGCTGTACTGCAAGGGATCCTAAACACACCATAATTTACCTTTATCCTCCTCCCCTAGTTGGCTATGGTATTCTACCCAGTTGTTATGACTGCAGATGCATCCATGAAGGACATAGTACAGTTTTGTACCTACCATAAATGTAGATGTCCGAACTGGATAGCATCTGCAGTCACTCCCTCCTTCCTCTGTGGTACTCCTAGGGTGTTTACCCTCCTAATAGCTAGCTGGTGGGGGGGGAGTCTTTTATGGTGTATTTGTTTGTATATATGTACATACATGCTTATGTTTGTGTTTACCTCTATCCTTTTGGAAACATTGGCATCTATCCAAAATTTTAGCCTTCAAGAGGGCTACTGGCATCTGGGGCAAGAAACACTGAGGAAAATGGCGCCGGGCTGATGCCTTTATACCAGACCAACAGAGATGACGTCGGGTGAAGTGCGACATCAGCGAAGCGGACCGGACTTTGGAATCCGGCCGACTGAAGGGCTGCCTGATGACAGGACAACCCAGTTGTTATGACTGCAGATGGTATCCAGTTCGGACATCTACATTTATGGTAGGTACAAAACTGTACTTTCCTTGAAAGGAGGGCAGTTGGAGGCCTATTCCTGATCTCTCCTTGCTCAACACCTTTCTCTATGTTCCTTCCTTTTGGATGCTTTCTCTTCAAACCCTGTGTCCTTTGTTGCTGCACCAGGCTTTTCTGGTGTCCTTGGATCTGAAGGATGCTTACCTTCATATTACTATTCACCTTCTTTTCAGGAAGAGTTTGCTTTTCTGTTTCTTCCTGTCATTTTCAGTTCTCTGGTTTGCCCTTTGGCCTCTTTACTTCCCCAAGGGTATTCAGAAAATGACTTGCTCCTGTGATTGATTTTTGTGGATTCCAAAGCATTCAGAATTTCTCTTATTTAGGTAACCATTTGATTCAGGCACCTTCTCCGAGTTGCCTTTTACAGGCTGTAGAGTTTACCATATCTCTCCTTGAAAGTCTGGCATTCACTATCCTCTTCCAAAGTCTATCCTAACTCCTTCTCAGGATCATGTGTATCTGGGTTGTACGATTCAAACAATGCCAATGGTTTTGCCATGCTAAAGGTTTTGCCCTTGACAGCTTTCTTTGTCTCTTCTTCCTCTGCCTGCCATTCTAGTTAGGGAGTTTCTTCTGGCCCTATGATTCATGGCCTCTAGTATTCCAGTGCTCCCTCTTCCTCTTGCCAGACTGCATATGTAGAAGCTTCAGTGGTACCTCAAGTCATTTTGGCTTCAACATTGCCATCCTCTGGGTTTCAGAGTACATGTCCTTTTGTGTGTCAAGGGGAATTTGAGTGGTGGATTCAGCAACTTACTCCCAACCCAGGGCTGCCCTTTCAGCCTCCAGTTCCTTCTCAAGAACTGTTCACAAACACCAGCACTTCAGACATGGGAAGGGGTGGCTTATTGTGGTAAATCAGGGTATCTGGCTCCCCATCAGAACTCAGACTATATCAACATCAAAGAGATGAGTGCTCTGATTCTAGCCCTCCAGGCTTTTCATCCAATGCTCTGTTCAGGCCCCCTGAAGGATTACATAGACAACACCACAGTGATGTGGTATGTCAACAAGCTGGAGGGAACAAAGTCTTACCTTCTTTGCAGGCTGGCTGTTCAGTCATGGGATCTAGCTATCAGTTATCAACTAACTCTTCAGGCAGTGTATTTTACTTCAGAGCACAGTCTAGAGGCAGACTCCTTGAGCAAGCCCAGAACCCAGGCTCACAAATGGATGCTTCACAGAGATGTGCTTCTTGACTGTTCCATTGGTGGGATATTACTTGGGTAGATCTTTTTGCCTCCCCTCTGAGCAGGCAGCACTCTCTTTTCTGTTACAGAGTGCCATGCCATCTGACATGGAAGACAGATGCCCTTTCTTTTCCTTGGAAGGCAGTATTTCTTATGCCTTCCCTCCTCTTTCTCTACTTCCAAGAGACCAGCAGAAGATTCAGCTTGACTTCCCGAAAATCTTGGCAGTGAGTCCTTTTTGACCAAGACAGTACTGCTTCCCCCTCTTAATGCATCTGGCCAGGGACAATCACAAGTTACCTCACCAGATTAATCTCCTTACACAGGACAAGGAGCCGCTCAGCTATACTGTCTTGTCCACTCTTCAACTGGCACTGTGAATAATAGGGTTTTGATTCCTTTTAGTAAACTCTTTTCTTAGAATGTGCTCGGGGTTTTACAGAAGACAAGATACCCACAAACAGAAAGTCTTATGTGTCAAATTGAAAAGATTTTTTGTCTGGTGCTGTGTTCATAGCCAAGACCCTTTTTTAGTGGGGTCCCTCTGGTTCTGTCCTACATGTGTGAGTTGCTCAAGTCTGGCCTGGCCTATTCTTCTGTAAAGGCCCATTTGTCAGCTATTTCTGCCTGTCTACCCTCAAATCCTTTTTTGGTTTCTCATTTTGAGGTCAAACAGTTTCTTAAAGGCACCCTGCATCTTAGGCCCCCCAAAGAAGCCTATTCCTTCTCCTTGGGATCTTAATTTTGTCTTGAAAAAATTTACTCTGGCTTCTTTGGAGCCTGCGGTTTCACGTTCCCTGCAACACTGTACCTGGAAGACTGTCTTGTTGCTTTCTCTTACTTCTGCTCAGAGGGTTTCTGAGCTTCAGGCCCTTATGGCCATTCCTCCTTTTTTTGTTTTTTCACAGAGACAGGGTGTCTCTTCGTACTAATACATCTTTTATGCCTAAGTTTGTTAATGAGTTGTCCTTAAATCAGGCAGTACAACTCCCTTCCCTTTTTCCTTATCCTAAGCCTGCTAGTGAGAGGGTCCTGCACGCCTTGGATTTGCACAGACAGTTCAAGCATTGTGTGGATAACACTAAGGCTATTCGTAAGTCTGACCAGCTTTTTGTTTTTTTTTTTTTCTTCATCCTAGGACATTGGGTTTGACTGTTTCTAAGCAAACCATCTCCTCCTGGATATCTAAGGCCATTTTTTTTGGTTATTCTTTTCATTGCAAGTGCCTTGTGTACTTCAGTTAGAGCTCATTCCATTAGGGCTGTTGCCTCTTGTGGTGCTTTCTTCAAGTGTTTGAACACCATTCCAGCCTTGAGGCTGCTACTTGGCCTTCAGTGCATACCTTTACTATTGGGTTCTGGTCATCACTTATCAGCTAACTCTTCAGGCAGTGTATATTCCTTCAGAGCACAATTTAGTGGCAGACTCATTGAGTAGGTCCAAAACACAGGCTCACAAATGGATGCTTCACAGAGATGTTAATAGGGCCAGAGCAGATTTTGCTAGGGCCATCTTGCATGGGTGTTTTGAGGACCTTTCCCAGCCTTCCACCTCCCACTCCTTTTTTTGAGCTTTTGTACTCTCCTTAAGGTGAAGAATACTGCAACAGTCATGTAGAAGGACATAGTACAGTTACGTAAAATCTTACCATAACAGTAGATGTCCTTCTCTTCATTGTTGCCATATTTGTTATGGTAAGATTTCACACAACTGTACTGTCTTCACAGGCCATTTTTAGGTGTAAAGGTGACCTCCACAATATGTAGATACTTTCACCTCTCGGAGATTATCTCATGTACGTCAAGATGCTATGAGGCTGACAACAGAAGGTATACAGTTTGAGTTGCCTTCAATATCTGCCAAATGAGTCTATGTCTTACAATAGCTAGGTGGCTCCAAATACTATGAGTAGTTTATTCAATAACTGTCTGGTGGACCCCAGCCATAAACAAACTATACAATAGAAGGAGGAAGCTACTACATGATAGAGCAAAATCCCAAAAAGGGAAGGCATCTCTGATCAGTATTAGCATAAAACTACGGGCACTCATAAAATCGTCTAAGTCCAGCTTCGAAAGAAAAATTGCACAGGACACTAAGGATAATCACAAGGCTTTCTTTAGTTATGTTAAGAACCTGGGTGGGAATTCCCAGATATGCTCAGAATTAGTCCAAAGTGACAAAAAATGCACCGAACCCACAGACATTGCCAACATCCTAGCTGACAGGTTCAGCGCAAACTCCCCCCCCTCCCCACCAAAAGGGCAAATATCTATCCCAGCAGAGTGCTGCCCCCCTGACATCTCAGATGCTCAGGTAAGAGCTGCCCTCTCCAAAGCAAAAATGGGACCAGATGGTGTCCCGGGCTGCGTCCTACATGAACTCCAAGAAGAGCTAAACCCAAACATAAAACTACTGTTCAATCTCAGCCATACTACAGGATATGTACCCAAAGAGTGGTGTACAGCAACAGTGGTCCCTCTCCACAAAGGTGGTGCCTCAACGGATCCTGGAAACTATCGCCCCATAAGCCTGACTAGCTTGGTCTGCAAAGCTATGGAAAGGATCATCATGGACCCCATAAATAAAGATACTGGGGACCTACAGACACTGGATCCTACCCTGTTCAGCTTTGTTAAGGGCAGATCCTGCCTCTTAAACCTGGTTGATTTCTTTGAAACAGTCACCAAGGCCATTGACGAGGGGAAGGTGGTCCACACAGCCTGGACCTCACAAAAGCCTTCGATACAATACCCCACTCGGGCATTATAGATAAGCTCACCAGCTTAAATATAAACCCCTATGTCACTAGATGGGTTGCAAACTGGCTCAAGGACAGAACCCACATGGTTAGAATTGCTGGAGCCATGTCAGACTCCAAACCAGTTACAAGTGGCATCCCACAAGGCTCAGTCCTGGGACCTCTCTTGTTTGGTATATATTTCTCGGAGGTACAGGCCAACATGGAAGGACTGTGGCTGACCAAGTTTGCAGATGATTGCAAACTGGGTGCCATAATCGACTCTCCAGCCGACACAAGCATCCTCCAAAAGGGCCTCATAGAAACAGACAACTGGTGCCAGAGCCATGGCCTCAAGCTAAATGCCAAAAAGTGTATAGTCATTCCCTTTGGCAAAAACAAAGTGCCCACAAATTACCACATAGGTGGTAATCCATTAAGTACAGAAGAAGTAATTAGGGACCTGGGGAACCAAGTTGATAGCAATCTCTCATTTGACAACCACGTGGCCAAAGTGGTTAGAAAAACATTTTATATAGCCCACCTAATCATGAAGGGATTCACATCTAGATCAGGGGAGGCCATTGTGCCTCTTTACTCATCCCTCATCAGGCCCATAATTGAGTACAATGCCCTTTTGGGATGTACCTTACCAGACACCTGCAGCAACTGGAAAGACCCCAAAAGTACCTCACCAAGAGGATCAAAGGGCGCAAACAGATGCCATATGCTGCCGCGTTAAAGAAACTCCAGCTCTACCCAGTGGCATACCGCCTGCTCAGAGGCGATCTGTGCCTGGCGTATAAAGCCATGTCCAACCCGGAATTAATGGACATGCTGCACCTCAGAAAATCCAAATCCCATCGAGCTACGCGCTCGAGAGACTTGAACCTCAGCACTGAAATAAATAGGACATGCTGGAGGGACAGATTCATACCCCAGAGGCTCCCTTCACTCTGGAATAAAATCCCAGTCCAGGTTAGGCAGAGTCCCTCATTGACTCTCTTCAAGAGGAATCTTGATGAGTGGATGGAAGATCGTAGGTTTACCCCGGGTATCACTTCTGTGTCACTGTTAGAGAGAGGCACAGTATACTAACCTTGAAAAAGGGAATAGCAAAATTAATTTAAAATGGGTGGCGAAAGCCAAACACACTCTGGCTAGGCTTATAAATGCCCTAGGGCAGATAGTCTAGTATGAACCTATGAACCGATAGTAAGTTCAAGAAGGTACAGTAACTAAGATAATAGCAATGGCAATAGTAAGTAGCAATACCCGCATTCAAATTTAAAGCAGTAAAGGGCAAGAACAGCAGCAGTACGTGTGAGACGATAAGTTTATGCAACAAGCAGGGCAAGAACAACGGCAGTTTGAGACCACATGTTTAATGCAACAAGCAGGGCAAGAACAGCAGCAGTATGTGCAAGACAACAAGTTTAATACAACAAGCAGGGCAAGAACAACAGCAGTATGTGTGAGACAATAAGTTTAATTGAGGGATAGGTTACTATCTACATGAGTTCCCAGATCCCCGACTAGTGAATCAACTTTTAAGGGTGTTTAAGGGGGTTCAATTATACATATTCACATAGTGCAAGCATGTTGAAAACACATGATATATTATTTGCATGCTGACTTAAGGTCAGTATGCTTAAGCCCAAGCTGAACAACTTGTACCTGATCTGTGCCTTAGAATTACAAAGGGGTGTCTACAGTTACATAAGCAGACTAAGAATACTCTACATTTGTTTATTATTGTTGGACAGTTCTTCTATATTGCACAGCTTATAAACAAAGGTATAGTATCTAGATATAGTGATGTCATTGTCCTCCCTTACTCAGCCCTTGTTAGGCCATGCAACAACTGGAAAAATGAGGAAGGTATCCACCTTACTTCATAGGTTCATAGGTTCATACTAGGCTATCTGCCCGAGGGCATTTACAAGCCTAGCCCATCGTTTTGTGGCTTACGCCACCCCTTTAATATGGGGAACTATACCCATTATTTTGCTGTGCCTCTGTCGAGCAGTGACACTGAGGTAATCCCTGGGGTATATCTGCGATCTCCCATCCATTGGTCAAGATTTCTCTTGAACAAGGCCAGCGAGGTGCTCTGCCTCACATGTACCGGGATTTTGTTCCACAGCATAGGGAGTCTTTGGGTGATGAATCTATCCCTCCAGCATGTCCTATTAGTAGCCGTGTCAAGGTTTAAGTCTCCCGCCCTTGTGGCTCTGATGGATCTAGATTTTTTGAGGTGAAGCATATTCATCAAATCTGGGTTTGACATGGCCTTGTATGTTAGGCAAAGGTCACCTCTGAGCAAGCGATAGCGACTGAATAGAGCTGGAGTTCTTTCAGTCGGGCAGCATAGGACAGATTTTGAGACCCTTTATCCTTTTGGTGAGGAACTTTGTGGCCTCTCCAGCTGCTGCAAGTGTCGGGTCAGATACATTCGAATGGGGCATTGTACTCAATCATTGGTCTGATGAGTGATGAATAAAGGGAGACTATGACCTCCCTTGATCTAGATGAGAATCCCTTCATGATAAGGTGGGCAATGTAGAAGGTCTTCCTAACTACTTTAGCTACATGGGTGTCGAATGACAGACTACTATCAACCTGGGTCCCCAGGTCCCTGATAACTTCTTCTGTGCTCAGTGGATTGCCACCTATTTGGTAGCTAGGGTAACCTTGTTTTTCCCGAAGGGTATGACTATGCATTTTGGCATTTAACTTTAGGCCGTGGCTCTGGCACCAGTTATCCGCTTCTGTGAGACCCTTCTGAAGGATATCTGTGTCAGATGTGTTTTCTACTATGGCCCAGTTTGCAGTTATCTGCAAACTTTGTCAGCCATAACCCTCCTGTGTTTGCTTGTACTGAAAAGTAGATGCCAAACAAGAGTGGGCCCAGGACTGAGCCCTGTGGGACACCACTTGTGACAGGCTTTGAGTCTGACATGGCGCCAGCAACTCTGACCCTGTGGGTTCTGTCACTCAGCCAGTTTGCAACCCATCTTGTGATGTATGGGTTGACATTTAAGCTGATGAGTTTTTTCAATGATACCCGAGTGGGGTATTGTATTGAAGGCCTTAGCCAGATCGAGGTAGGCTGTATGGACTGCCTTTCCCTCATCAATGGCTTTGGTGACTGTTTCGAAAAAGTCAACCAAGTTTAAAAGGCATGATCTGCCTTTGACAAAGCCAAACTGGGTTGGATCCAAAGTCTGCAAATTCCCTATGTCTTTATTTATGAGGTCCATTATGATCCTCTCCATGGCTTTGCAGATAAGGCTTGTCAAGCTAATGGGCCGGTAATTTCCAGGGTCGATGGAGGCACCGCCTTTGTGAAGTGGTACCACAGTTGCAGTGCCACTCCTGGAGTGTATCCAGAGGTAAGACTTTGATTAAACAGCTGTCCTAGCTGTGGGTTTAATTCCTCATTGAGTTCATGGAGCACACAGCCGGGGACACCATCAGGTCCCATGGATGCTGTGTTTTTTGCTTTGGAGTGAGCAGTTCTCACTTGGGCTGGAGATGTTTGGGGGCTGCAATCGTTTGGTATAGATATCTCTCCTTTTGGGGAGGGGAGAAGTTTGCACTGAACCTGTCAGCCAGTATGTTGGCAATGTGTGTAGGATCAGTAATCTTCACATCATTTTGAACTAGCTCTGAGCATATCTGGGAGTTTCCTCCCAGGTTTCTAACTTATAGCTAAAGAAGGCCTTATGATTGTCTTTTGAGTCTTTAGCTATTTTTCTCTCGAAATTTGCTCTGGATGATGTCATGAGAGCTCTTAGTTTGTTACTTACAGTGATCAAGGGTGTCTTACCTTTTAAGGATTTTGCTCTATCTTGTAGTAGCTTCCTCCTTTTGTTGTAGAGTTTGTTTATGGCTGGGGTCCACCAGACTGGATGCTTGCCTTTGGTACAAAGAGTCTTTGTTTTGCTTGGGATTGCCTTATCCATGCAGTCCTGCAGGTGCTGGTAGAAGGCATTTGTAAGTGATTCAGCGGCTTGAGTACTGTTTTCCGCCGCTCGGGGCCTTAAAGGAGACCACACTAGTCTTTAGAAGTGTGAAGTCGGCTTTTGAGAAGTTCTTTACTGTGGTCTTTTTTATTTCAGGTGGGGGTGGGATGAGGACCTCCAGCGAGATTAGTTTGTGGTCTGATCTCACCAGTGAGGGGTACACCTCCGGTGTTGAACATTGTGCTCCCATGTTCGTGATGATGAGATCAAGTATGTTATCTCCTCTTGTGGGGATGGTGACTAGTTGTTCCATGGCATTTGAGTTTATGAATTCCAGGAACTTTTGGGCTAGGGTGTTTGGGCTTGAGTTTTGTTCCCAGTCTATATTAGGGTAATTGAAGTCACCTAGTATGATGGTGTTTGGTGATACATTTATCCCCTCTAGTGTTTTCAGGAAGGCCATGTGAGGTTCCTGAGTTTGTGAGGGTGGCCTGTAACATGCTACAATTTGCAGAGCAGTCTTGCCTATGGTTAATTGCACCTGGATGGTCTCCGATGCATCGTGCGTTGCCACCAGTCTTGAGGTGTGGGTGTCCTTGATGAATATGGATACCCCCCTCCTTTCTTGGTATTGTCCGGATTTTGGGGCGGGCATGATATGAGGTAAAACCTGATAGCTGGGGTGCTCTCAGGAGCCTTGAACCAGGTTTCTGTCACAGCACAGACATCGATGTTCTCCATACTGAGAAGGGCCTCGAGTGCATGCATTTTGAGATTTAGACTTCTGGCATTGAGCAGCATTACCCTTAGTTTTTTCCTTTTTGTGTTCTAGGGTGGTAGGTTTAGAATTTGAGCCTTGCCTAAAAAGGCACTATGGGGTGGCAAGAGCCTTTGCCAATATCCGGAATCCCAGCGGTGACACGTGCAAGCTGTCCCTTGGGAAGCAGCGTGGCTTGTCCAGCATGTCAGCCCAGGCAGACAGACACTGGATCCCCTTTGAATGACACCAGTGTTTAAGCCAATTGTTAAAGCTGATCATCTTATCTCTGTATTGTGGCATCATTCTTGGTGAAGGTAGGATACTGCTCAAGGTCAGGGTCATACCTGCCTGGGCTACATAATCAGAGAGCTCCTCAATGTCTCTTTTCATGTAGTCCAAGGAGGTACGTCTCAGGTCGTTTACACCAGCGTGGACAATGACCGAGTCATATTTGTACCTGCTGTTGAGAGACCTGAGTGCTTGCGTTATGTGGCGGATTCTAGCCCGACAGGCAGCTTACTGTGACCTTCTCCTTACTCAGTCTGGTGGCGGGACGTCAGTGTGTCTGACTATGGAGTCACCAATGACTAGTGTGTCTGGTATTGTGTTTGGCCTTAAGGGCTGTGACTGTTTGACACTCTGACTGTGAGGTCTATGTGTTGCAGGTGTTGTGTTCTGAGGTGGTGGTTGTTTGGGTGTCTGCTTTGGTGGCCTCTGCTGTTTTGGTAGATTTTTGATCAGAGCCTCCGAGTATGTCTTTGTGTGTTTATGTGTATGATTTGAGGTTGTAATGGTACTATATGAGACTTGGTCTATAGTGTGTGTGGTAACCTTCTCCTCCTGACTGGTCTTGCCAGTCCTATGTTGAAGAGCTCAGCCTCCAGTTTGGCCGTATAGTTGCATCTCTCACATGTATTTGTGTTTTGTGGGAGGAGGAGAGGGTTGTCTGTGTACATGAGGCAATTGTAACATTGCCTCAATATTCCCAGGTTCACCAGCTGAGCAGGAGAGGACACTAGCAACTGATCCTTCGACATGCTAGAAGGAATAGACAAAACAAACTTTAAAAAAGATTCGGGGGCGTGGGTGACCGAGAAATGGAGGGTTGCCTTTTTGGGGTACTATCTATGACAAGAGTGCCGTATCAAGGTAATAAGTACTGTAGGAGCAAGTGCTACGTTTAACAGATAGAGAATAGTCTACTTGGAGTCAAGTAGAGATGATCTTTTTAATTATAGGATACGCTGATTAGATCAGTAGTATAGTTCGAGGAAGGTAGTTTTAAGGGAAAATTTGAAGAGTGGACTTTAGGTAGCCGAATAGTTTAAACCTGTAACCGCTGCCCTAGTGTGCAGCAGTAGCAACTCCGCTAAATCGCTAAAGCGTGCTTTATAGCAAGGGGCTGGAAAAGACCGGAAATGACCCAAAATGGCCAATAAACTACAAGTTACTGCCTTAAACCACTCCTCTGAGGACAAATGAAGAAGTTATGGAAATGACCCCTAGTGGCCAATAAAACTACAGTTTCAAGTCAGTAACCACCTCTACGGGGCAGGAAGCTGCTCAATGTTAGTCACTGCCACTGATGAACACAGAGACCCTCCTTCAGCCCAAGCAAAAATGGCCTCACAGAAACTTTCAAACAGTTCAGGAACAGCAAGCCTGTAACTGAACTTTTTTAACTCTCAGAAAGGTGGGAAAAAAGCAAGATTTTTTTTGTTTTTGTTTTACAGAGATAGCAGAGGTTCACAAGTATTATCAAGTTATAACAGTGCAGTAAATGACCCACACAAGAGTGCTAGGTCAAGGACAGAAAATATGCAAGTTTTAAGAAAAAAACGATTTAAAATTAAGTGCAAACAGGAAATTCAGAAACAGCTTTTGGTTGTGCTCTAAATACAGCTACTAATACAGAAATCAAGTTTAACAAGCCAGAAAATGCTCAAGCTAGGCAGCTATGCAGAAAAACTTAGCAAATAAACAGAGAAAAAATACTTAAAATCTCAAAAGTGGCTCCCTTCTTCTCTCAGCGTTTTTTCCTCTTGGAGGGTGCTTCACCAACAGCCAACAAGCCTGAAAAGGCGCTCAAACCACGAGGCAACTAGGTTTTAAGAGAGGAAGATGAAGGAGTTATGGAAATGACCCCTAGTGGCCAATAAAGCTACAGTTTCAAGTCAGTAACCACCTCTACGGGGGGCAGGGAAGCTGCTCAATGTTAGTCACTGCCACTGATGAACACAGAGACCCTCCTTCAGCCCAAGCAAAAATGGCCTCACAGAAACTTTCAAACAGTTCAGGAACAGCAAGCCTGTAACTGAACTTTTTTAACTCTCAGAAAAGTGGGAAAAAAGCAAGATTTTTTGTTTTTGTTTTTTACAGAGATAGCAGAGGTTCACAAGTATTATCAAGTTATAACAGTGCAGTAAATGACCCCACACAAGAGTGCTAGGTCAAGGACAGAAAATATGCGTTTAAGAAAAAGCGATTTAAAATTAAGTGCAAACAGGAAATTCAGCAAACAGCTTTTGGTTGTGCTCTAAATACAGCTACTAATACAGAAATCAAGTTTAACAAGCCAGAAAATGCTCAAGCTAGGCAGCCATGCAGAAAAACTTAGCAAATAAACAGAGAAAAAATACTTAAAATCTCAAAAGTGGCTCCCTTCTTCTCTCAGCGTTTTTTCCTCTTGGAGGGTGCTTCACCAACAGCCAACAAGCCTGAAAAGACGCTCAAACCACTTAAAGAATACAAGGCCTGACTCTGAACCCTGTCATTGCACTTGGTATCCTACAGACTGCTAAGTGGTGACCTGTGTCTGGCATACAAAGCATCCTGCAACCCATTACTGATGGATTTGCTACACATCACCAAGTGAAATGGTATCAGTAGTCGTCTAGGGATCTAAACCTCTTCTGCAGTCATCAACAGAATGGTTTGGAGGGACAGGTATATTTCACAGAGGGTACTACTACTGTGGAACGGATTTCTCACCCCCTCCAGTATATATCCACTTCAGTTTTCATCTGTATAGTAAGTGGACAAACACTTTGCCTTCCCCCAGATTTTGCTGGTTCTTAAGTGCTTGGCTCAAAGTGTGGTATGGTGCAACCAAGTGATTCAGAAGCTTTAATACTTATGCAATTCATTTTACTGCTGGGTTAGTGAACCAAAGGGACGCTTTGTGATGTAAAAGTCTTATATGAATGTGTCCAGGACTTGTGGACGTCTTGCAGTCACACTTTCCCCATTTAAAAGCTACTTATCACAAAAGCAAAAGGACAGCAACTCCACTTGTGCTCCATTTTTTCTCAAAAATGTCTGCTTTACTATGGTAGATTGCTGTTGTAATTCCCTTCTATCAGTTTTTTGTTTTCCTGAGTAATGCTGAGGAAGGAGATCTCTGTATACATCCTTTGGGGAAGAGATCCCGTAGTACAGAAGCTTATAGTACAGGCTTATTGCTTTTGGATCACAGTGAGGTCTTTTTCACCTCACAGTAATTGTACTGTTTGCCTTGTGATGATAGATTGTCTTATCGTTTGTCACTTTATTAGATTCAGTGTGATTTAAATTTCTACTTCGGCTAACAAAAACAATAGTTGGTCAGAAGATTAGTAATGCATCATTGAGATGTATTGCCCATTCTTAGACCTTCACTTCATTAAAATATCATATTAATCCTCTAAATGTTTCTAATAGTATGTGTTTTTTGTGCATCTGAAAAAAGTGTTGCGCCACTTGATTTTCTTTCCCTTTTTTGCTAGAGCATTCTGTTTCCATGGAAATTACTATTGCAGATGTTAACCAAAGACCTGGTGCCTTAATTAATACCATTTCTTAAGTCTGTAAGTAATACAGTGTGTTGTGTCCTGGCGGCTGCTTTGCATTCCAGCCTGGGTCACTTGGTGTTTTCTTTCTTGCACATAGACTGTGCAGATTTGTTAGTTTGTTGCATTTTAGTACCAACACATTCCCAAGCTTTGTCAACTTTGGTGCAGTGTAAAAATCATGGGTTAATTAATAACAAGGTTAGGAAAAATGCATAATGCAAGCTTGTGGACATACCTGAAATGTAAAGGTTGACATTCTACCCCAAACATGTCTAATTAACCAATGTTGATCACATTATGTAACTAGATTGCCAGATACAGTCTCACAAGCAAATCCATGTGATTTAATGTTTCAGAACTTTCATTAATTTGCCTAAAGAATACTTTGGAGTGGGGTCTAGAATGTTGTTTGATTCCAGTGTAAGATCTCGCTGGTTTAAAAATGAAATAAATAATTTTGGGTTTTAAATTCATCTTACAGCAGTGTCAGTATTGTCCTGTTCTCAGTTCTGTTTAAAAACAGATCTTGTGGGACTTGGTGCATGTCAGTAGGAGATCAGTGTACTTTAAAGAAAAAAAATCAAGCATTTAGCCTACTAATTTTACACTTCAGGAAACACCAGATGTTCTTCGTGTTTCACTGTTGCAGTCATCACACTTGAGTTATCTGCCTGCAGGTAGCCCTCAGTTGGCCCGAATACCAGAGTCTTGGGATTTCTGCATCGGATGTTGTCACCTCTTCCATGACGTCAGGTCATCAGGGGTATAAAACATGCAGCCGACGCCATTACATCAGCTTTTCTTGCCATGCGGGAGCCAGAAGCAGAAGCAGTTCGCAAGTGCCAGTTGGCCGCTACCTGAAATTTTTGTTTTTCGAGTTTCAAACCTGAAGTCTTCTAAAGCTAAGTACCCCGTTGGGGATACTTTTTTCTTGCTCTAACCGATGTCAAAAAAAGTTAACAATGGTCTTGCCTGTGGAAAGCAAATACCTCGCAGAGATTTTCATTCTTACTGCATCACATGTTTAGGCCCAGACCACGACGTCCCTCTCTGTCTGTTTGGTGCCTTGTTCAACACCCAAACTATTCGTCGTCGGGCTATTTTTGTCTCTAAATTCTTTCACTCTCATTCTCCGTATTCCAAAATGGCTTTGATAAGCCATCCGACTACCGATCTTCTGAAAAAACGCAAGGATAAAGACAGAGACAGACCGCATAGGTCCAAAACTGCCGATGACACTTCTGTTAAGCTAGTCACCAGTCTGCCATTACTCAGTGAGGTGCTTTCGCTGCCCGTTACCCACTTCTGCAGATTCGCAGGCCTCTACTGAGACCCATTCGGAGTCCGGTATGCCGCTGGATGCTTCTACGACTATGGAAACTGAGGATGTCTGTACCTTGGATGGATCTGGAGCCGCTGTGCAGGCACTGGCTTCTGAGGGTATATTCAGACCTTCTGATGTTCGTATTAAACCAACTACATTAATTACTAAAACTGTCAAATTTCTCAGGCCCAGAGTTCACACTACACCTAGAAACCGACCAAAGCGCATTCTCAAGCTCCCATGCCACAGAAACAAATGCTTAGAATGGCTGAAGACCTTATTACTTTAATTAGAGGAAGCCAGCCTTCTGCCTCTAAAAGACAAAGAATTGATTTTCCTTCTGATTCTACAGACCATGAGTCTGATGACTCTGACCCCTGTGATTACCAGGACATACCCTTATCTACCTATGAGGATTCAGATGCAGAGGATTCTATTCCCTCTGCCTCCCCCCAGAGGACTTTTCTTTCGGTGAAACCTTGCATACCCTAAGAGAGCATTTCCGCTGGGAATGCCAGGAGTACCCACAGTCCAAAAAGAGACTCGGAATTTTTAGATTTGCCTCAGCATAGGCCTCTAGCTATACCCCCTGTCCTGGATATTGTAGATGATGTCTTCATGGAATCCAGTCTTACCCCTGATACTTTACCACCAGCTTCTAGAAAGCCTGACAGGTACTACAGAGTACCTGACTCTCACAAAGTTCTCTTTAAAAATCCCACTGCAGATCCAGAGACCATTTCCCAGGGACCTAAAGGTATTAAGGCTACTACAGCCAAAAACCCTACCCCTTCGCACAGGGATTCTAGTGCTCTAGACAGATGGTGTAAGAAGGTATATACCTCTGCAACTCTTGCCATCAGGGCTTTAAATTGCCAGTTTCACATGTTGAAGTACCAGCAGCATATTATGGAACTAATTAAACAAAAAATGTTGATTCCTGATTGTGCAGAAAATAGACTTACAAGGGTTAATGCATTCTGCAAACCAAGTTGGTAAACATACTTTGCAGTGTAGTTTTGATGCCTTAGAAGCATCTTGCAGGGCTGCTGTCACTGGGTCTGTTCTGAGAAGGCATGCTTGGCTGAAGGAACAAATCTTGCCAGACCATGTCAAAGCAAAATTACTAGATGCTCCATTAAACCAACAATGTTTGTTTGGCTCAAAAGCAGAAGTAGTTCTTAAAAAGATGGAGGAAAAAGCTAAATCTATGCAAACTGTTAAATATTTCTTACAGGTACAGCCACCTAGATTCAGTAGGCATTGGCCTTTAAAAAAACTGGTCCTTTCCAGTCCCTCCCAGACCTTCTCAGCCCAAACCCAGGGGCACCAGAATACAAAGACTACAGTCTTAGGGTATGCACAGATCTAAACAATGGAGTGCTCCCTCCTCAAAAACAGGGAGTGGTAAGCCACCCCCTTATGGAAAAAGTTCACAATGACTTGTCCCTAATCCTTCCCAGCAATGCCCAAGTACTTGCACCCCTAGGAGAAAAATTCGCCCTGCATGCAAAAAACTGGGAGTATATTACCCAGGACCGGTGGGTCTTAAACATTGTATCCCAGGGCTACAGATTCTACTTCCACTCACTGCCAACCCCAAGCAGATTGCCAGACCTTCCTCCAAACCAGTGGGCTGAGGCCCAAAAGCAAGTACTCTCTCTTCTCAGTATCAGGGCTATTCAACCTGTTCCAACAGAGCAAAGGGGGACAGGGTTTCTACTCCAGACTGTTCCTGGTGCCCAGAAAAGAGAACTCTTCCCGCCTTATTCTGGATCTGTCAACTCTCAACACCTTCCTGGTGGTGCCAAAATTCAAAATGCTTACACTACAGCAGCTGCTTCCTATGCTAGACAAGGACTCTTGGCTAGTCACCCTAGACTTAAAAGAAGCTTATCTTCACATCCTTATAAGGGAATCTTGCGGGAAATTAAAGTGTGGTACGTTATTTGCTGGTGCTGTTTTTGCATTTTATTCACCATTTGTGGTTCCACGAGGATTTTCTGCCTTCATTGACCACGGTTCCATCTCGTTTTGGTTTCTGAATCTTGAGGGAAATATCTATGTTTCAGGGCAGGCTCTATGCACCATCAGTTCTCTGCACTTCCCTTTGGCTTATCTACTGTGCCCAGGGTATTTACAAAGTATCTGGCTCCAGCCATTGCATACTTCAGGCAGAGAAATATTCAAATTTACCCATACTTGGACGATTGCCTGATTCAGGCAGACAGTCAGGAATTGCTACTTCAGCACCTGATGTTTGTAAAGAGACTCCTAACTTCTCTGGGGTATACCATCAACAAAAAGAAATCACATCTGGTACCCAGCCAAAAGATTGTATTCCTGGGAGCAAGCTTGAACACAACTTCCTAGATGGCATTCCTCACTCCAGAAAACAGGTTTGACAAATTACTTTAAACTACTGGCCACCCAAACCCAGCTATCTGCAAGAAAAATACTGCATGCTCTAGGGTTCATGACCTCATGCATTCTACTAATTCCATATGCAAGACTGCATATGAGGAAACTTCAGTGGTACTTAAAAAGTCTCTGGTGTCAACATTCTCAGGACCTGGAAACAGTGATTCCTATCATTCCTTGTCTAAGGACAGAGTTCCTTTGGTGGGCATGGGCTTGCAACCACAACATGGGATTCCTTTTCACTCAACCCCCCGCCGCCTAAACCCTGGCAACAGACGAATCAGACTATGCATGGGGGGCTCACATGGCAGGGCAAATAGAGCCCACGACAAATTCACCTGCATATCAATCAAAAAGAAATGTTAGCTGTACGGAATGCACTGACAGCCTTCAAATACCTTATCCTGCCAGGACAATTCTTGATAAAGACAGACAACACCACAGTTATGTGGTACATAAGCAGTGGGGAACTCATTCCTACCCACTCTGCAGGTTAGCCATGGCTCTGTGGAATACAGCCTTGAGCAATCAAGTGCACCTGCAAGCTCAATTCCTGCTAGGCAAACAAAATTCACTGGAAGATGACTTAAGCAGAAATCTAATGGACCCACACGAGTGGAAACTGGAACCCAACTCATTCAAACTTCCAATAATACACAGGTGGGGGACACCAGAGGTGGACCTCTTTGCTTCCCCCCAAAAGCCATCAACTGAGCAAATTTTGCACTAGAAATCCCCACAGCCAAGCATGGAAAGTGGATGCCCTATCTTTTACATGGGAGAACCTCTCAATTTATGCCTTTCCCCCTCTGCCCCTCCTTTCAAAAGTACTACTCAAGATCAGACAGGACAGGCCAAGGACAATCCTTATTGCACCAGACTGGCCACGCCAGCACTGGTACCCACCCCTGTGCAGTCTGACAGCAGTGCCACCCTGGCACCTACATCAGACCTCCTCTCTGCTGTCCCAGCAGGAGGGACAGATTTTGCATCCTCAGCTGCAAACCCTGAACCTGGCAGCCTGGCTTATTCCCTGAATACATCACCAGCAACCCTCAGCAAACAGGTGTTGGATGTTATCCTTGAGGCCAGGAGGCCTAGTACTAGGAAATCCTATTCAGAAAAGTGGAAACTGTACTGTTCTTGGAGCCAGTCTCAAAGAAAGGACATAGCCATGCCCACCTTACCTCAAATCCTAGATTATCTAGGAGAGCTGCACCACAAAGGCCTATCCTTCTCATCAGTTAAGGTTCATGCCTCTGCCATCTCAGCTCATTAAAATACTGAGCCACCCCTCTTCTCTCACCCTCTGATCAAACAGTTACTGAGAGGAGCTAACAATTTAAGACCCCCAAGGAGAGCTTGCACTCCTGCCTGGGAAGTTAACTTTGTACTAGAGAATCTCACGCTCCCCCCTTTTGAGCCTGCTGCTACACCAAAGTTAAAATTCCTCTTTTGGAAAACAGCCTTACTTCTAGCCATCACTTCAACAAGAAGAGTGTCTGAGTTACAGGCCCTTATAGCTGTGGAACCCTTCATTATCTTCCATACGGACAGGGTTTCCCTCAGGACTAACCCATCATTTATGTCCAAGATGGTATCCAGTGTGGCTTTAAACCAATCCATCCATTTACCAACCTTTTTTCCTAATCCTCAGAATAAAGGGGAAATGATCCTGCACTCCTTGGATGTGCACAGACAGCTCAGGTTCTACCTTGACAGGACTAAACCTTTCAGAAAATCTGACCAGCCAGCTAGTCAGCTTTTCTACAGGGGCAGAGGGCAAGGCCTTTTCAAAGCAAACAATTTTTAAATGGATAGCACACTGCATCCATTTCTGCTACAAACACCATGGAAAATCTACCCCACAGGGGATCAGACCTCATTCCACTAAGGCTACCTCAACTTCTACAGCATTTCTCAGGGGAGTCCCTACAAGGGACATCCTGGAAGCTGCAACCTAGAGTTCTGTACACACCTTCACCAAGCATTACCATTTACCTACCTTTTCTAAATCCAGAACTGGATTTGCCACAGCAGTCTTACAAGGCCTGCTAGCCAGCCCTAATACTTCTTGACTGCCTCCACCTTTCCTCAGCTTTGGGAGTCAACCCAAGTGTGATGACTGCAACAGTGAAACACGAAGAACATAGTACAGTTGTGTACCTACCATAAATGTAGATGTTCAAGTGTATTCACAGTTGCAGTCCTGGTTACCCTTCCTCCAGCCCCCTGTCTTTTCTATACTTTCTACCTATCCTCTTTTTTGGCCATATCTTATGGAAATGGTATTTACTTTTTACTGAAGGTGTTCCACACCATGTGATTGCTTCCTATTTTGGAGACTCCTGATATCTGGGGCAAGAAAAACTGATGTAATGGCGTCGACTGCATGTTTTATACCCCTGACATCATGGAAGAGGCGAGAGCATCTGACGCAGAAATCTCAAGACTGATATTTGGGCTGACTGAGGGCTACGTGCAGACAGATAACCCAAGTGTGATGACTGCAACAGTGAATACACTCGAACATCTACATTTATGGTAAGTGCACACAACTGTACTTTGTGTACCACAACTATATCTGTTATATTGTGCTCTTAGAGTGGAGCAATGCAGCTATCTAGGTTTGTGAACAGCGTTAAACTGAGGGTAATTCCAGTAATCTAAACATTTGTCATCTCCATGAGAAAGCTAAACTGTAACAGTGGTACATGCATGATGACTTGTGTCTTGTTATTGGAAGCCAGCAGATATGTGTATTGTAATGCATGTGATTGTCCAATTCTACCAGTAGTTCATTTGGTTTTATGAATAAACATTTCCCAGATCACAGAGTCTCCTCTAATGAAAAGTGGGTGATCAGCGAACCACAGGCAGTTGTCATGGGACCTGTCTTGTGTAAAGTTATTGCAGCTATTGTAGGCATATGGTTATATTGTACTCTGTTTTGTTAATGGGATAAATCACTGATCCTTTTTCATCCTCAGCTCTGGAGGAATGTCTGATTAAATGACCTGCACAGAGTTGCAAAGTAGGCAGATGAAGGCTGAGAAAATAAAACTCTGGACCACAAGAAACATCTCATTGTATGATTATATGTGATCATCCTCTTTAAAAGGCTGCACTTGAAATGAAGACCACGTGTAAACGCTATGTTTAAAAAGTAGCCACTGTCATTTAGAGATTTTGTTTTTAAAGCAGAGTACTGTGTGTTATGGTCCATACACAAGAACTGTCTCATGTTACAGGATTAAGTTCTTTGCTGATGGATGGAGGGAGGGTATAAAGGTTTAAGCCTGCAAAGTTAGATTTCTGAATGGGGTAGGACAAACAAAACTCTACTTCTTGTAGGAAAGGTTGCAGCACTTGAGCAAAAAAAAAAAATCTCCATTCATTTCTGTGAATTCACTGACTTCATTAATGTAGTTGCAGCTGCTGTCACATTGCTTCTTCATGGAACGCGGAGTTAATCTGTATGTCTGAGTGGAATGCTGCATTAGCCTGAATCTGTTACAGTACATCTTCAAGGCACCTGGAGTTACTCAGTATGTCTGAGTGGAATACGCATTAGCCTGAATCTGTTACAGTACATCGTCATGGGACCTGGAGTTACTTGGATCTATATCATGAGATCAAAACCTTAGGTAGTCAAATACCTAGAGGTCGATCACTAAATATCGAAGTGTAAAAAATCACGAATGACCATTTCCACACAGGGAAACAAGTCGTTTGGGCATTACGCGGATTTCACCCGTTTTACACTGTAAAGTGATCTCAGAGTGGGTATAGTTAGTTGGGGTGGTGTTGGGAAAGACCCCCCCCGCACACACACACACTTGATTTCTGTTTAAAACCTTTTTTTTTTCAGTTTGGTCAATGACATTGTTTCCCTGTGTGGAAACTGCCGTTTGAGATCTTTCCATTTTGATATTTAGAGATCGACCTTTAATTATACCACTACCTAAGGTTTTGTAATATAGACCCAGAGTTACTAGAGTATGTCTGAGTGGAATGCTGCATTAGCTTGATTCTGTTACAGTACATCTTCATGGGACCTGGAGTTAATCTGTATGTCTGAGTGGAATGCTGCATTACCCTGAATCTGTTACAGTACACCATCATGGGACCTGGAGTTAATCTGTATGTCTGAGTGCAATGCTGCATTAGCTTGAATCTGTTACAGTACATCTTCAAGGGACCTGGAGTTACTCTGTATGTCTGAGTGGAATACTGCATTAGCCTGAATCTGTTACAGTACATCTTCGTGGGTCCTGGAGTTGGTCTGTATCTCTGAGTGGAATGCTGCATTAACCTGAATCTGTTACAGTACAGCTTCATGGGACCTGAGGTTACTCTGTATGTCTGAGTGGAATGGTGCATTAGCCTGAATCTGGTGCAGTACATCTTCATGGGACCTGAGGTTACTCTGTATGTGTGAGTGGAATGGTGCATTAGCCTGAATCTGTTACAGTGCATCTTCATGGGACCTGGAGTTAGTCTGTATGTCTGAGCGCAATGCTGCCTTAGCCTGAATCTGTTACAGTACATCTTCATGGGACCTGGAGTTAGTCTGCATGTCTGAGAGGAATACTGCATTAGCCTGAATCTGGTGCAGTACATCTTCATGGGACATGGAGTTACTCTGCCTGTCTGAGTGGAACACTGCATTATCCTGAATCTGTTACAGTACATCTTCATGGGACCTGAGGTTACTCTGTATGTCTGAGTGGAATGGTGCATTAGCCTGAATCTGGTACAGTACATCTTCATGGGACCTGAGGTTACTCTCTATGTCTGAGTGGAATGGTGCATTAGCCTGAATCTGGTACAGTACATCTTCATGGGACCTGAGGTTACTCTGTATGTCTGAGTGGAATGCTGTATTAGGCTGAAGCTGTTGCAGTACATCTTCATGGGACCTGGAGTTAGTCTGCATGTCTGAGAGGAATGCTGCATTAGCTTGAATCTGGTACAGTACATCTTCATGGGACCTGAGGTTACTCTGTATGTCTGAGTGGAATGCTGCATTAGGCTGAATCTGTTACAGTGCATCTTAATGGGACCTGGAGTTAGTCTGCATGTCTGAGAGGAATGCTGCATTAGCCTGAATCTGTTACAGTACATCTTCATGGGACCTGAGGTTACTCTGTATGTCTGAGTGGAATGGTGCATTAGCCTGAATCTGTTACAGTACATCTTCATGGGACCTGGAGTTAGTCTGCATGTCTGAGAGGAATGCTGCATTAGCCTGAATCTGGTACAGTACATCTTCATGGGACCTGAGGTTACTCTGTATGTCTGAGTGGAATGCTGCATTAGGCTGAAGCTGTTGCAGTACATCATCTTTATTAAAGACAGTTTCACCTAATTTTGCTGAATCCCTTGTTGAAGTTGCTGTAAGGATAGCATAAGGGAAATGGACAGGGCCATCCACATGCACAGAGGTTTGTCTTTTAAAGGTTTGAAGTCTACTGGATATGGACAAACCCCAGTACTCTTCCTACAGTGACATCTCTGGGGTACAATTCACTGAATGCTTGGTGACATCTACTGAGGAAAAGCAGTGTTTTATGACCTTGTTTATTACAAAAGAGAAAAGTAAAAATATAATTGGGATAATTGGAGAAAAATGTAGTGTGGCAGTATAAGGCATCCCATGCCACGGTGCATAAAATAAATAAGAAAAACAAAGGGTGCATTTTAAGTTGTGTTCTGTTGTCTGCTAACCAAGCCTCTCTCATGTCTCAGGTAAGTATGTATAATGTGTTCTAAAAGGGCCACTTCTCATATACATATACATATACATATGCATAATGCATCGTGGGTGAGTATTTCCAAAAGTTTCCTAAAGGTTATTGTGTAGCAATTTTTTTTCTAAACTGACCTATAGCAGTTGCAGTTATTAGTCCCCTCTTAATTATGGCTTCCAGGACAATGTATATCATACAGGCAAGGAATACTTGAATGTATTTGATGCCCTTCTTAGATTACTGTTGTAGTATTTCAGTACTGTTGGGTTATCTCACTGACGTGACCTGATTTCCAGCTGGGGTACCAAATCTAAAAAACCTTCCATGTGATCTTATGTCTGACACGTGATGTAAGTCCTTGGGATAAGGGCATATAAGCATCAGATCGTCAGACTGCCTCGACACCAGTCTGAACACAGGTCTTTCACCTGTCGCGCTGTTTGTGTGGTTGTTGGTGTTACCTGTCACTTCTCTTATTCAGAATAGTACCTTGTTGGGGAACCTTCCATTTTTCATGAGCCTTGGCGTTTAAATTAGTTAGATGTCGGCTAAGAAAGGGAAGTGCAGTTGTGGTAGACAGAATCCTTACAAGGACATCCACTCCTAGTGTTTGTTTTGTCTTGGGATTGAACACGACTGCAAGAATTGCCAGTTCTGTCTGTCATTCATTCCAAAACCCCATCCCAAAACAAAAGCCTTTTGTCGCTGAACACTTATTTACACACCCAGTGCTTGAAGCTTCTCACCCATTCCAGAATGGCAGAACCCTCTGCATATGACATTCCGTTCACACCTAAAAAGGTTTAAGCCCGAAAACTTCTGTCAGTTGGAACCTGAACATACCCACTGAGGGTTTGCAGGAACCCACAGTACTTTCGATTATTTCTCAGGCTCCAGCTGCCATGACCGCGACGGAGGCAGGTGTGTCTAATTCTCACACATCTGATACAACGGATCATAACAATACAGATGAGATGAGGGGGATCCAAGGCTCATTATTTCAGAAGGACTAAAAGGGCATATCTCTAATCCTAGTTAGAGAAGAGTTGCTGGAATTGTTGAGGGAGGTCCATGTGTGTTTTGATCCACCACATTTTGCGAAAGTAGATGTCACACCTAAGGAAAAAAAAAAACAAAGTATGTTGGACTTTCAAGAAAAGGAATGGATGGGATTTTCACAGGACCTGTAGAAGGAAATGTTGCCTTTCAAGCCTCCGTCCTTTCCTGCTGCTTCCTCTCTTCCTACCGCTTCTCAGAAGAGACAGCATGCATCATCATCTGAGCTGGAGGGGGAAGAATCTGATTCAGATAACCACTGTCTAGCATATTTTTCTCAAGAGTTATTCTCCAGGCCAGATGGTTTCTGGTGATAAAGGCACATTATTCTCTGACTTTCTGGTTGAGGAAATTTCATTTGGGGAAGCCATCACAAGAATAATGCAGTATTTTTACTGGGAATTTAGACAAGTGTGTGATGTGCACAAGATGAACTATAGACCCTAGGAGCTCCTGTCCCAGCACCTGTCCTTCCCGTTTTAGAGGTCTTTCTGGATGCATTTGCATATAGTTCTATCTCTTCTGATCCCCATCTCCCCGGCCTCAAGGAGGCCTGATAGGTTTTACAAAGTACCAGAGTATCTGAAATTTCTCTCTAATAAACCTTTGACGGATATTTCTCTGTTTTCTGTCTGCACTGACAATTCATCCAGACTTTTATCTACATGCAGAAATAATAGGGCCATGGACAGATATGGAAAAAGGGTTTCCACATCTGTAACTTTGGCCTTTAGAGCATTGAACTGTCAGACCCAAATGACAAAGCATTTTTTATTGTCTATTCTAGGTGAATTGGGCAAGACATTGACTAACCTTCAGGCTTCTTGAAACTAAGCAGCAGGCTATTGCTTTGGTGGGTCAGGCTACTCGTGTGGCCAGACATACCATTAAATGTAGTTATGATACAGTGGAAGCCTCTTCGAGGGCGGCTGCTACTTGGTCTGTCATCAGAAGGTTTGCATTGCTTCATTCTCAGTCCTTCCCACAGGATATCAAAGCTAAGCTTAGAGTCCCCTTTCCACAGCGATTTTCTGTTTTGTCTGGCTGCTGCAGACCTGTTCAAATCTCTGCAGGATAAAAGAAAAATAATGCAAAATTTTAAATAAATCTTTCTCACTTCAGTTCCTAGGTATCAAAGGAGCTATGGAGCTAAGCAGACTTCTTTTTCCCACATGGACTCAAAATCTGCTCAGAAAGGCAGGAAGTTGCCTAGAAAGATTTCAGGACAAACTTACAAGAGATACTAAGTCTGGAAAATCTCCCTTTCCAGACTAATCAGCCTGACTATTTCTGCCTCCTCCTTCCTCCCCTGGTCCATGCCACCCCCAAAAAAGACTAATTTCCTCCTAACTAACCTGACAGCTCAGTACTTCAGACAGCTGGGTCCTTTCTGTCATTCAGCAGGGGCACAGAATGACGTGAAAGGAAATCTCTCCTCCTCCTCCATCCAACCAGGTGCATGTTTTTCCTCCTGTTCTTCAAGGTTATCTCATAGAGTACCAGAGTCTGTACCCCCACATCATCTAGGAAGATTCCATACTTTTCCTTGTGCCCAGAAAAGGAAATTGGAGACACATCCTAGACTTGTCTTACCTTAGTACCTTTCTGAATGTACCTCCTTTCAAAATGCTTTCCCTTCAGACTCTTCTCCCCTACAACTTATCACAAGGCTTTCTGTTTTTTAGGCCTGAAGGATGCTTACCTTTACATTCCCATTCACCCTTTTTGACAGGAAGTTCCTTGGTTTTTCAACTGGTTCATCACACTTTCTGTTCTCTGCTTTACCCTTTGGGTTGTCCACAGCCCCCAGGGTTTTCACAGTGCCTACTTGTAGCTATTTCCTTTAGTAGGGATCAGGGAATTCAAATATTTCCTTACCTCAGTGATTTTCTTATTCAGGCAATGGATTAGGAAAACCTGGTAAGCTATATCAGCCACACTCTCTCTCTCTTGCCAAGGCCGGCTTCGCAGTCAATCTAAACAAGACTGCTTTGACCCATACCCAGCATCCAGTCTTTCTGAGTTGCAGGCTGGACACATGTCAAATGGTAGCTTTTCTCCCACAAAGAAAGGTTCAGTCCCCCCTTCCTTTTTACATTTGTCATGCAAGGGAAATTCTAAGGGGTCTGAGGTTCATGGAAGCATCAGTCTTAATGATTCCTTTTGAGTGGCTCCACATGAGAAAAATCCAGTGATACATATAGGGTCTCTAGTCTCAACATTGTCACCCACTGTGTACTCTGATTCCACTACTAATTTTTCTAAAAAGATTGTTGCAGTGGTTGATCTTTCAGGTGCATCTGAATTCAGACTACCATCCAAACCAACTGCTCTCACTCAGAAACTGCACTGAAATAAAGCAAAGAACACATCAGTGTGAAATAAATCAGGGCACTCATTCAGGCATTGCAGGTATTTCCTCATACATGGAATCCAGGACCCCTCAGGATTTTCACAGACAACACCACAGTCATGTCATATATAAACAAATGTGTGTTGGGGGGGACAAAGACATATCAGCTATGCAGACTGGCTTTTCTGGCTTGGGACAAAGCTGTAAAAGCAAATCTGTCCCTACAAACAGTTTACATTCTGTCTTAGAACATTGTTTTTGAGGATCCATTAAGTAGGTCCCTGGAAGACCATTACAAGTGGAAGTTGAACAGGAAGGTCTTCCTGGACATTGTCCACAAATGAGATATCCCTCAGATAGATCTATTTGCCTCCTCCACTCACAACAGACAGCTCAGACCGTTTTGCTCCAGGATCCCTTGACCCAGGTATAGAGGGCATATGCCATGTCTTTTTCTTGGGAGGGGAAGTTCCTTTATGCCTTCCCTCCACTCGTTTTAATTTTGAAGGTTCTGTTAAAGATCCAAAGGGACAGACTGAAAATCTTGCTGGTGACTCTGTTTGGCCCAGGGCAACATTGGATGTTCTTCGTGTTTCACTGTTGCAGTCATTACATTTGGGTAATCTGCTGGCAGGTTGCCCTCAGTCGGCCTGAATAACAAAGTCTTGGGTCCTGTGTCGGTTGCTTTCTTCTCTTCCATGACGTCAGGGTTATAAAACATGCAGCTGACGCCATTTTATTCAGTCTTTCTTGCCGAGCGGTGCCTGAAGCAGAAGCAGTTTGAAAATGCCGGTTGGCCGACTCCTGAAATTTCGCATTCAAGTTTCAGAACCGAATTCTTCAACTAAAGTTAAGTACCACGTTGGGGAAACTTTTTCTTGCTCCTTACCGATGTCAGTAAAAGTTAATAATTGCATTACTTGTGGGAAGCAAATACCTCATAAGGATTTTTATTTGTACTGTATTCCTTGTCTAAGCCCAGATCATAACGTGCCTTGCTGTCAGTTTTTTGCTAGATTTAACCAACGCACTATTAAGCGTCGGTATATTTTTGCTTCAAAATATTTTGGATTCAGTTTATATACCCTGAAATGTCGTTGGTTACCAGTCCGACTACCGGAGTTCACAAAAAACACAAAGAAAAAGACAGAGACAGACCGTCGAGGTCCAAAACCGATGACAAAGCTTCTCCTAAGCCAGTCGCTGGTTCACAGGTACTCAGTGAAGCCCTTTCGCAGCCCCTGATACCTGCTACTTTTGAGTTGCAGGCCTCTACCGAGACCCATGCGGAGTCTGGTATGCCGCGAGATTCTCAGAGTATTGAACCCACAGATGTCTCTCCCTTGGATGGGTCCGGAGCTGCCGAGCAGGCACCGGCTTCTGAGGGTGTTTTCAGGCCTCAACATTTTTATATAAAACCGACGCCAGCTTCAAAAACAAGACCAAAAACATCTTCTAAGTCTAAAAAAACAATGCATGAGCCACGTGCTCAGGCCCCTATGCCTAAAAACAGATGATCAAAATGGCTGAGGACTTAATTACCTTGATCAGGGGTTCCCAACCCCCTCCTGCTAAGAGGCCAAGGCAAGACACTGATCGAGTCTTCAGATCAGGTTTCCATTTCTTCTGATTCCTTTTCTGATCAGGAATTTTCTATTCCACCCTATGAGGATTCAGATGCAGAAGAATCCATCCCATATGCATCTCCTCCTGAGGATCATTCTTTTGGAGAAATCTTGCATACTTTAGGGGAACATTTTCATTGGGAGAGTCAGGATTTCTATGAATCAAAAAAGAGGCTTAGGGATTTCCTTCTTCTTCCTCAGCATAAGCCTTTGGCAGTGCCTCCTGTATTAGACATGGTTGATGATGTGAGTCAGGATTTCTATGAATCAAAAAAGAGGCTTAGGGATTTCCTTCTTCTTCCTCAGCATAGGCCTTTGGCAGTACCTCCTGTATTAGACATTGTTGATGATGTGTTTTTGGAATCAAGCATGGCTCCTGATTCCCTACCTCCAGCTCTTAGTAAGCCAGACAGATATTACAGGGTTCCTGACTCCCACAAATTTCTATTCAAAAATCCTGCTGCTGATCCTGAGACTATCTCACAGGGTCCCAAAGGTGTAAAGGCCTCTACAGCCAAAAATCCAACCCCTTCTGATAGAGATTCCAGGGCGCTGGATAGATGGGGAAAGAATGTTTATATGTCTGCAACCTTGGCAATTAGGGCCTTAAACTGCCATTCCAGGGTGCTGGATAGATGGGGAAAGAAGGTTTATATGTCTGCAACCTTGGCAATTAGGGCCTTAAACTGCCAGTTTCATATGCTTAAATATAAACAGCATGTTATGGGCTTATTGAAACAGAAAATGATGTTGATTTCTAATTGTGTGGAAAATAAAGAATTACAGGAATTACTGCATGCAGCAGAACAGGTTGGAAAGCATACTTTGTAATGTGGTTTTGATTCTTTAGAGGCCTCTTTCAGGGCCACAATTACTGGATCTGTGATTAGAAGGCATGCCTGGCTCAAGGAGCAAAATCTGCCTGATCATGTTAAAGTTAAGTTGTTGGATGCCCCTTTACAGCATGATACTCTGTTTGGTAATAAGGCAGAAGATGTTTTAAAGAAAATGGAAAATAAAGCTAAATCTATGCAAACTGTAAAAGATTTCTTACAAGTGCAGCCACCCATGTTCAGTAGGCACTGGCCTACTAAAAAATGGTCCTTTCCTGTGTCCAACAGAGCCTCTCAAGGCAAATCCAGGTGCTCAAAAGGCTCTAGATACCAATCACAGGGTTCTTACAGGTCAAAGCAATGGGGTGCCTCCACCTCCAAATCTGGAGGAAACAAAGCACAACCCTACAGTAAGCAGTCTCAATGACTTCCCTCTACCTTCACCAAGCACTTATCTTTTGGCAGCCCCCTTGGGGGGAAAATTAGCACTTCATGCTCAAAATTGGCAGTTAATTACCCAGGACAAGTGGATATTAAACATAGTATCCTAGGGGTACAGATTTCATTTCCATACTTTGCCAATTCCAAGCTGTTGGCCAGATCTGCCACAAAATCAATGGGCAGAGGCTCAGAAACAAGTTACGTCCCTCATGGATATGGGGGCTTATTCAACTAGTACCAGAACAGGAAAAAGGACAAGGTTTTTATTCAAGACTGTTCCTGGTACCCAGAAAAGACAATGCCTGGCGTCCAATACTGGACTTATCGATTTTGAACACGTTCTTGGACATCCCAAAATTCAAAATGCTGACTTTACAACAGCTACTGCCCATGCTGGGCAAGAACGCTTGGTTAGTGACTCTAGACTTAAAAGAGGCATACCTGCATATCCCAATAAGGGAATCGTGCAGAAGATACCTCCGCTTCAAGGCAGGTTTTATGCATTACCAATTCTCTGCACTACCCTTTGGCTTATCTACTGTGCCCAGGGTCTTTACAAAGTGCCTGGCACAAGTAATTGCATTTTTCAGACAAAGAAGCATACAAATTTATCCTTACCTGGACGACTGTCTCATTCAAGCAGAGAACAAGGACATTCTTCAACATCTGGCATTTGTAAAAAGGCTTCTAACATGCCTAGGGTACACAATAAATGAAAAGAAATCCCAACTGGTACCCTCTCAAATAATTACATTCCTGGGTGCAAGCTTGAATACAACTGCCCAGATGGCTTACCTTACACCAGACAAACAAAGGCAACTGACAACATACTTCAAACAGATGGCAACAAAAACCCAGTTATCTGCAAGACAAATTCTGCAGGCTTTGGGGTTAATGGCATCCTGCATTCTACTAATTCCATATGCAAGACTGCATATGAGGAAACTTCAATGGTACCTAAAATGTTTATGGAGTCAACATTGTCACAGTCTGGAAACAATGATTCCTCTCATTCCCTGCTACAACAGGATTTTCTTTGATGGGCAGAGACATGTCACTAAAACAAGGGTCTGTCATTCACTCTACCCCCTGCCACCAAAACCCTAACTACAAATGCATCAGGCTATGCTTGGGGGGCCCACCTGGCGGGGAGATTCATTCAGGGCATATGGAGCCCAAAACAAATGCATCTGCATATCAACCAGAAATACATGCTAGCTGTTTAAAATGCTCTGACAGCCTTCAAGGACTTACTTCATCCAGGACAACTACTGATAAAGATGGGCAACACCACGGTTATGTGGTACATAAACAAGCAGGGGGTACACATTCCTACCCCTTTGCAGATTAGCCATGGTATTGTGGGACACAGCCTTGACTTACCAAGTACATCTTCAAGCTTATTTCCTGCCAGGAAAACAAAATACTCTGGCAGACGACCTAAGCAGAAATCCTATGGATCCGCACGAGTGGAAACTCGATCCACAAATTTTCAGCATGGTAACACAGAAATGGGGGAGCCCAGACATAGATCTGTTTACCTCTCCCCAAAATTATCAACTGGACAAATTCTGTACAAGGACTTATCACAGACAAGCATGGAAAATGTATGCCCTATCCTTCAGTTGGAAAAACAGTCTATGCCTTTCCCCCTCTGCCTCTTCTCTCCAAGGTCTTACTAAAGGTCAGACAGGAAAAACCAAAAATGATCCTGATTGCTCCAGACTGGCCTCGCCAGCATGTGTACCCAATTCTAAGGAATATGTCTCAGTTCCCTCCATGGTACTTGCCTCAAATACCTCATCTACTGTCTCAGCAGAACATTCAAATTCTGCACACTCAGCTCCAAACTTTGAACCTTGCAGCACGGCTGATCATTTAGTTATTCAAACAACACCTCTCAGTAAATCTGTGATGTATGTCATTTTGGAAGCCAGAAGGCCTAGTACTAGAAAAATCTTATGCTGATAAATGGAAGGGATTCTGTGCTTGGAACCAAGCACAAGGAACAGACCCAACAAAACCAAATATCCCTCAGATTTTACAATACTTGACTGAGATGCTTGACAAGGGCCTATCTTTTTCTTCAATAAAAGTCCATGCCTCTGCCATCTCAGCTCATTACAACATGGAGCCTCCCCTCTTTTCTCATCCTCTGCTAAAACAGTATCTTAGCGGGGCCAAAAATTTAAGGCCTCCCAGAAGATCACCAACTCCTGCATGGGACCTCAATTTTGTGCTGGAAAAACTCACCCTGCCTCCGTTTGAACCAGCAGCTACTGCGGGTATAAAATTTTTATCTTGGAAAACAGCTTTCCTCTTGGCAATCACTTCAGCAAGATGGGTTTCAGAACTACAGGCTCTCATGGCTGTGGAGCCTTTTATTACATTTTATCCAGACAGGGTGTCCCTCAGGACCAATCCTTCCTTTATGCCTAAGGTGGTATCCAGTGTGACACTTAACCAAACAATTCACCTGCCAACATTTTACCCAAATCTGCAGAACAAGGGGGAGTGGATTCTGCATTCATTGGACATGCACAGACAACTAAGATTCTACTTAAACAGGACCAAATCTCTAAGAAAGTCTGAGCAACTACTGGTGGCATTTGCTTCAGGATCAGAGAAGTGGATAAGCCACTGCATTCATTTCTGTTACTTGCACCATGGTAAACCTGTGCCCAAGGGAATCGGGTCATATTCCACCAGGGCTGCCTCTACCTCAGCAGCCTTTCTCAGAGGAGTTCCAACCAAAGACATTCTAGAAGCTGCTACTTGGAGCTCTGTTAATACCTTCACAAAGTATTATCATTTGCCATTCTTCTCCAAATCCAGGGCAGGCTTTACCACTGCAGTTCTGCAGGGCCTTATAGATGCTCCTAATGCTATTTAGTTCCATCCTCCCATCCATAGCTTTGGGATTCTACCCAAATGTAATGACTGCAACAGTGAAACACGAAGAACATAGTACAGTTGTGTACACTTACCATAAATGTAGATGTTCGAGTGTATTCACTGTTGCAGTCCAGGTTACCCACCCGCCATCCCCCTTTTCTATAACTTCTCTTTCTTTCACTATATTCTAAAGCCTTTGTGGTGTATTTCCTTTTAGATAAAGGTAAAATATATGTTGCTAAAAGTGCATTTATATATCTTGTTGTTTATATATATATATATATATATATATATATATATATATATATATATATATATAAAATGTTTATCCCCATTTGGGGGACACCTGACATCTGGGGCAAGAAAAACTGAATAAAATGGTGTCTGCTGCATGTTTTATACCCCTGACGACCTGATGTCATGAAAGAGGAGACAGCAACCGACGCAGGACCCAAGACTTTGTTATTCAGGCCGACTGAGGGCAACCTGCCAGCAGATTACCCAAATGTAATGACTCGAACATCTACATTTATGGTAAGTGTACACAACTGTACTTTCCTCCTCCATCATCTGGCCAGGGATCATCGTCACAAGTTACCCTACAGAGTGGACTTGGTTACACAGGAAAAGGGTTCTCTGCTTCATTCAGACTTGCTAGATCTCAGCCTGACAGTGTGGATGATATAATTTGAATCCCTTTCCAATACCAATGTTCTGAGGGTGTACTGCAAGTTCTTCATGAGGAGAGAAAACCTTCCACTAGAAAATCTTATTTATCCAAATAAAAAAGATTTTCTATTTGGCGTCATAAAAATGAAGAGAATCTCTTACAAATAGGGATTCCCATTATACTTTCTTACTGGTGAGCTTGTAAAAGCTGGTCTAACCCATTCCTTTATTATGGCTCACATATCTGCCATTTCTGCACATAAGCCTCTTGACCTCCCCTACTTTCTAGAATTGAGATACCAGAAGGGTTTCCTGAGCTTCAAGCTGTAATGGCCTCTCCTACCTTTCTTATTTTTCATAAGGGTAGGGTGTATCTTAGGGTCAAGCCTTCCTTCATGGCTAAAGTGGTTAGTAAGTTGTCACTCAGAAAAGGTTATTAATTTGTCTACTTTCTTCCCAAACCCTCAAAACAAAGGTGAAATACTTTTGCATTCATTAAATATGCACAAACAACTTAGATTCTGTTTGGATAAAAATAAAGACATAAGAAATATGGATCAGCTGTTTGTTACTTTCCAGGTGACCAAGTTGGATAACTCTGTCTCCAAGCAAACAGTTGGCCGTTGGATTTCTAAGTCCCTTTCTTTTTCTTATTCTCATCATGGCAAGTCATTCTCTTCCCTGGTTAAGGCCTGTTCCACTAGAGCAGTTTCTTCCTCTGAAGCTTTTTACAAGTAAATTGATTCTAGGGCCATTTTAGAGGCAGCCACTTTGTCTTCTGCACACACATGTGCAAAACACTAAAAGGTAGATGCTTTCTCTAGATCTGGAGATTTATTTTCTAGATCTGTGTTATCTTGACTGATTGACAGCTCCCCTGTTCATAGTCCATCTGCACTTTCTAATTGACAAGCTTTGGGAATCACCCAATAGTATTGGAATACTGCAACAGTGATGTAAGGAATGACATAATATAGTTGTGTAACAATTTACCATAACAATAGATGTCTTAGGTTCATAGGTTGATACTAGGCTATCTGCCCTAGGGCATTTATAAGCCTAGCCAGAGTGTGTTTGGCTTTCGCCACCCTTTTAGATTAGTTGACTGTGCCTCTATATAGTAGGTCACAGAATGTAGCCCTTTTAAGGTTAGTTTACTGTACCTCTGTCAAGCAGGGACACAGAAGAGATCCCAGGGGTAAACTTATGATCTCCCATCCACTCGTCAAGATTTCTCTTGAAGAGGGTCAGTGAGGGGCTCTGCCTAACATGGATTGGGATTTTGTTCCAGAGTGAGGGGAGCCTCTGCGATGTGAATCTGTCCCTCCAGCATGTCCTATTTATTTCTGTGCTGAGGTTCAAGTCCTTGGAGCGTGTAGCTCTAAGGGATTTGGATTTCCTGAGGTGAAGCATGTCCATTAATTCTGGGTTGGACATGGCTTTATATGTCAGACACAGATCGCCTCTGAGTAGGCGGTACGCAACTGAGTAGAGCTGGAGTTTCTTTAGCCGAACTGCATAGGGCATTTGTTTGAGCCCCATGATCCTCTTGGTGAGATACTTTTGGGGTCTTTCCAGTTGCTGAAGGTGTCGGGTAAGGTACATCCCAAATGGGGCATTGTACTCAATTATGGGCCTGATAAGTGATGGGTAGAGGGGCACAATGACCTCTCTTGATCTAGATGTGAACTTTTTCATGATAAGGTGGGCTATATAGAAGGTCTTTCTAACCACTTCGGCAACGTGATTGTCAAAGGAGAGATTGCTATCTACTTGGGTCCCCAAGTCCCTAATTACTTCTTCCATACTTAATGGATTACCACCTATGTGGTAATTTGTGGGCACTTTGTTTTTCCCAATGGGGATGCCTATGCACTTTTTAGCATTTAGCTTTAGGCCATGGCTCTGGCACCAGTTATCCGTCTCTGTGAGACCCTTTTGGAAGATGCTTGTGTCAGCCAGAGAGTCGATTACAGCACCCAGTTTGTAGTCATCTGCGAACTTGGTCAGCCATAGTCCACCCGTGTTAGCCTGTACCTCGGAGAAATATATACCGAACAAGAGAGGTCCCAGGACTGAGCCTTGTGGGACACCACTTCTAACTGGTTTAGAGTCTGACATGGCACCTGCTATTCTGACCATGTGGGTTCTATCCCTAAGCCAGTTTGCAACCCATCTTGTGACATAGGGGTTGATATTTAAGCTGGTGAGCTTATTTATGATGCCCGAGTGAGGTTTTGTGTCGAAGGCTTTTGCGAGGTCCAGGTAGGCTGCGTGGACTACCTTTCCTTCGTCTATGGCTTTGGTAACTGTTTCAAAGACGTCGACCAGGTTCAAGAGGCAAGATCTGCCCTTAACGAAGCCGAATTGGGTAGGATCCAGTGTCTGGAGGTTCCCAATGTCTTTGTTTATGATTTCCATGATGATACACTCCATAGCTTTGCAGACCAGGCTAGTCAAGCTTATAGGGTGATAGTTTCCGGGGTCTGTTGTGGCACCGCCTTTGTGGAGTGGGACCACTGTTGCTGTACGCCATTCCTTGGGTACATATCCTGTAGTAAGGCTGTGATTGAACAGTGACTTTATATGAGGGTTTAGTTCTTCGTGGAGCTCATGTAAGATGCAGCCCGGGACACTGTCTAGTCCCATTGATGCTGTGTTTTTTGCTTTGGAGAGGGCAGCTCTCACCTGTGCATCTGTGATCTCAGGAAGGCTACACTCTGTTGGGATAGACATTTGCTCTTTTGGGGAAGGGGAGAGTTTGCACTGAACCTTTCTGCCAGGATGTTGGCGATGTCTGTGGGTTCAGTGTATTTTTTGTCATTTTGCACTAACTCAGAGCATATCTGGGAGTTGCCTCCCAGGTTTCTGACATAACTAAAGAAGGCCTTGTGATTATTTTTAGTGTCTTGTGCAATTTTTCTTTCAAAGCTGGCCTTAGATGATTTTATGAGGGATCGTAGTTTCTTGCTAGTACTGATCAGTGACGCCTTCCCTTTTTGGGATTTTGCTTTGTCATGTAGTAGCTTTCTTCTTCTGTTATATAGCTTATTTATGGCCGGGGTCCACCAGACAGGTCTCCTGCCTTTGGAGGAGTGAGTCTTGGTTTTATTTGGGATAGCATGCTCCATGCATTCCTGTAGGTGTCCACAGAATGCTTTTGTAAAGGATTCTGCATTTTGGGCCGTATTTTCCACTGGCCCGGGGGCTTTGAAGGATTCCACCTCAGTTTTGAGAAGTGTGAAGTTTGCTTTTGAGAAGTTCTTCACCGTGGTTTCCTTGGCTAAGGGTGGGGACGGAATATGGATGTCCAGTGAGATTTGTTTATGGTTTGATCTTACCAATGAGGGGTATACCTCTGGTGTGGAACATAGAGACCCCATGTTGGTGATGACCAGATCCAATATGTTTTCCCCTCTTGTGGGAGTGGTGACCAGTTGTTTCATAGCATTTGAGTTTATAAATTCTAGGAACCATTGGGTGAGGGTGTTTGGGCTTGAGTAGTTTTCCCAATCGATGTTTGGGTAGTTGAAGTCACCCAATATAATAGTGTTTGGAGAGACCTTCATATTCTCCAGTGTTCTCAGGAAAGCCGAGTGATGTTCCTGTGTTTGGGAGGGTGGTCTGTAGCAGGCTAGAAACTGAAAGGCAGTTTTTCCCACTGTTAGTTGCACATGGATGGTCTCCGATGTTTCGTGCAGTGCCACTAACCTGGAAGTGTGGGTATCTTTGATAAATATGGATACTCTCCCTCCTTTTGTGGTTCGGTCCGAGTTTTGGGGCCGGAAAGCATGGTATGAAGTATAACCTGTTAGTGCTGGGGTGCTCTCGGGAGCCTTGAACCAGGTTTCTGTTACTGCACAGATATCGATATTCTCCATACTGAGGAGAGTCTCGAGTACGTGCATCTTGAGGTTTAGACTTCTGGTGTTGAGCAGCATTACCTTCGTTTTTTTTTCTTTGTGTTGTCTATGGGGGTGGGTTTGTCTTTTGAGCCTTACTTAAAAAAGGCACTATGGGGGAGGCAAGAGCCTTTGCCAGTATTTGAAAACCCAGGGGTGACAGGTGCAAGCCGTCCCTAGCGAAGCAACATGGCTTGTCGAGCATGTCATCCCAGGCTGACAGACACTGGATCCCCTTTGAATGACACCAATACTTTAGCCAATTGTTAAAATTGATCATTTTGTCTTTATACTGTGGCATCATTCTTGGTGAGGGTAAGATGCTACTCAAGGTCAGGCTCATACCGGTCTGGGCTACATGATCAAAGAGCTCCTGTATGTCTTTTTTCATGTAGTCCAGGGAGGTACGTCTCAGGTCATTCACACCAGCATGGACAATGACGGAGTCATATTTGTACTTGCTTTGGAGTGACCTGAGTGCTTGTGTTATGTGGTGGATCCTGGCACCCGACAGGCAGCTTACAGTAACCTACACCTTGTTCAGCTTGGTGAGTGGGACGTCAGTGTGTCTGACAATAGAGTCACCTATTACAAGTGTATTAGGAGTGTTGTTTAGCCTTAAGGGCTGTGACTGTGTGGCGCACTGACTTTGTGAGCTATGTGCTACTTGGATATTGTTTCGTGGTAGGTGTTGCTTGGATGCCTGCTTTGGAGGTCTCTGCTGCTTAGGCAGATTTTTATTTAGAGCCTCCGAGTATGTTTTTGTGTGTTTATGTGTTTGGTTCGCTGATGCGATATGTCTATGTGAGACTGGATTTTGTGGTGTGTGTGGTTACCTTCTCCTCCTGACAGGCTGTGCCAGTACTGGGTTGAGAGAGCTTAGCCTCCAGTTTGGCTATATAGTTGCATCTCTCACATATATTTGAGCTTGTTGGAAGGAGGAGAGGGTGGTCTGTATACATAAGGCAGTTGTAACATTGCCTCAAGATTCCCAGATTCACCAGCTGGACTGGAGAGTAAACTCGAAACTGACCTTTGGACATGCCTGAATAATATAGGGAACTACATATTGACTGATCAGAAAGAACCAATAGGGAGCAAGTGCTTAGAAGGAGTATAAGAGGATGTAGTGCTTTAGTTTGTGTTTACCTATGAGATTACTTATGCGAGCAAGTGCAGGGCTTTAGAATGAAAATAGAGTGCTTAATTAGAGATTTAGAGCAGTTCTAAGGGAAAAAGTGAGGAGCAGACTTTGTGGAGCCAGGAATAGTTTAAACCTATTTAAGCGGCGCTGCCTGACGCTGCTCTGTGCGCAAGACCATGCAAAAACAGAGTTGCAGGGTTTTAAGAGAGAGAGTCAGTGTTGCAGTTTTACTTCCCCCCCCCTTTTCTAATGTTTATCTTGTTAGCTATCAAGGACTGAGGGGAACCATTTTTTTCCCCCTTATCTGACCTTCGTTCTTTGTTATGTAACATAAGTAATAAAACTGACAATCCTATACACAAATACCAAAAATAATGGAGGTGGGTGAAGCACTGGACCAGAAAGCCCTTTTGCCTCCTATGCAAGCTATTGATAAGAGAAAAGTATACAGTTCCTGTAGCAGAACCCAATGTTAAACAGTTTTAAAATAGTCTAGTCTTTCTTTCAGAAAGCAGAAGTGAGTAAACATTTCCTAAGTATATAGTAGGTTTAAGCATAAACTGTAGAAATAGATGGGTTTCCACTCCTCAGCAAACAGAAGTCCTTTCATGTGAGGCCATAAACAGCAGAATATAGCAGTTTTCAGTATTTCAACAGATATATTTGTTTTATTTATTACATTTGTTAAACTGGTTATGTGAACTGGTCTATAGACCCTTTCACAAAAGAAATGAAAGAAACTTAAAACTCCACTGCCACTTGACCAATACCCAGCATTTGAAAAGATGGACCCAGCTAAAAGGAAGACCAATAATTACTGGTGTTTCCCCGACTACTTTCTTACCTATACCATTAAAATCAAACACCTTCCAATTTTTCCTATTTGTGTAATCCTTTTTTCATTATATGTTAATACCAGTACTTTTTTGCAGTTGGTTCTTTCCAAATTAGTGTTGATTTTGTTTAAGGGCGATGTCTGATCTTTGTCCACCTTTAGAAGAGGGGGATAAATACCCCTAATTTCTTTAAAATTTCTTTGTCAAAAATCTTATTCAAGAAATCTTCTGAGTCACCCCTAGAAATAAACATTGCCCTAAGTTTTTCATTTTCTAAATGGAAAAGTTGCAGACTCTATATCGTGCGAACTAACCTCACCAACTGACTCTTAACCAGTGCTTTTTTTCTGATAATGAGGGTGACAGTACTTAAAATGTAATAATGAGTTGGAATATGTCTGTTTGCAATAAATATTGGATATAAAATCATTATTGGTGTCATCTTTTTGTATTTCTACATCTAAATATTTTAAAGAAGTTTTTGAAAATTCAGTGGTGAATTTTAAAAAAATTGTAGTGTTGTTAATGCAGTTATAAAACTCCCTGAATGTTAAGTTGTCAATCTCGCCTTCATTCTTGCTGGATGGGTTCGGAGCCGATCCTCGGCTCCGACTCCGCCCATTGCTTTAGCTTAGGAACTCCTTTTACCAGCTCGAGGCAACCCTATATCCCATGATGCAAGGCGGAACTACCTCAGATCTCGTTTGCCGCTTAGCGAAAGAGGTCTCCTTTGCCAGCTGAGGTAAGTTTTTTCTTGTGAAATAAGAAAAAGATTAGTTAGGGGTTTATTTTTCCCTTTTAGTGTTAGTTTAGTCTGTAGTTAGTTACAGCCCACCCTATTCCCTTGTTTTCAAACTTTTTATAATCTTTAATCTAAAGTTTTTAGTCAGGCCTAATTCCCATTGGTTATTCCCTTCCTGTGTGTTTGTGTAAGGGATTAATTTGTGTGTTTGTTGGGATTGTTTGTGTTTCCATCCTCCTAGGATGTCAAAGGAAGGCAAGGTCTCAGGCTTCAGAAGTGTGACCAGTGCTGTCAGAAAATGTCTCTGACAGACGGTCACACTTCTGTGTTTATTGCCTGCCTTTGCACCTGCAGGACTCCTGTGCTTTATGTCATGCTTTTAGCCAGAGAGTCCTGCAGGAAAGGAGGAATAAGCTCATCCTCCAAGGCTTACTTAAGCCAGAAGGTTCTCCTCCTAAATCAGGTCAGGAAAACCTCCTAAGCCACCGGCTCAGGCTACAGTGTCCAAGCCTCCTCCGTGGCTCCGCTCTGTCGGGACATCGCTCTCGCTGGAGCCGATACATATTCTGTTCAAGTAGTGGGTTCGCCGACTGGCTCCGATACCCTGACTACTGTGGCCTTGTCGGCTCCGCTGGAGCCGACACTTTATCCAGCATCGGGCCGAGATCCTCGCTCCATCTGGAGTTCAAGGGACTTCGGCTCCGATGGCTTTGACCCGTAAGAGATCTCGGTCTCCTTCTATACTGAGTATCCACTGCCCGGGATCTCCTCTTTTGTCGGAGCGGAGCCATCGGAGCCGATCTTCGAGATCTTCCAGGCTGTCTGACCACGATTTAGAGAGGGTGGTAAGCAGGCTGTTGAAGTCTCAGGCACTGGCCCAATGCTCCATAGCCCGTCTCAACAGACTTCGGCTATAGCCCCAATCCTTAAACTTCCTCCTTCGACTCCACACCGGAGTTCGGAGCCGGAGCTTCGGGACAGCGACTGTTTGGATGCCGGCCGATAATCCTTCGCTCCGTGCCCCTCGGCTCCGATCTCCTCCTTGAGACCTTCCTTGGAGGGATCCGTTGTCGAGTTTCCACTGTCGGCTCGAGGGGCTAGTGGCATCGGACCCTTGTCCCACCCGCCTCCCTCTCGGGGCTTGGCTTTGGTAAGCTCGGCGCCGACATCGGCCTCGAGCCTTCTCTCTTTGGAGCCGCCATTCCTGTTTCTTCGAGCGGGTGTGTTCCGGCCTCCCAGGGAGAGGAGCCTTTGAGGTGATGAGGAGTGTCCTGGCCTCTGAGCCTGGTCAACGGTCCATCCCTCTAGCTCCTCCCTCTTCAGTGCCTGCAGATGCCTCTTGCCAACCTCTTGCTCACAGGCCCAGGGATCCATCGCCCCAGGTTTCCCCACTGGGAATTTCCTCTTCCTCCGAGGTTTCTCCTGATCCTGCAGGGGAACCCCTCGAAGAGGACGTGTAAGAGAAAACACACAGACTCCCCTGAGTCTACTACATCTGATACCGACTTAGATGAGTCGGAAGGTTCCCCACGGTCCCCCTCTGAGGATGTCTCTTTTTTCAGACATCCTTGAGCTCCTCAAACAGAGGGGGAATTGGCCCTCCATTGACCCCTCCGAGGATGAGTCGGTATACCTGGAGGCGTGTGGGTCCCGCCCGTCCACCTCCTGGGTGTCTCCGCCTTCGACCCACTGATGCAGGTAGTGGCTCGAAGGCGTGGGCCAACTCCAGATTCTGTGGAACCTGTGCCCAGGAGACCATCCAAATTCATCACGGCCCCATCGAACAAACAGTTCCTTTCCAAGGGTGTCTCGGTGCATCCTATGGTGGTGGCGCCCGCCACTAAGAAGGAACTGGCGGATCCTTCAGTACCTGTCCATCCCCCTAACAAGGATCCTAGGACCATGGACAGGTATGGAAAGCAGATGTTTTCTTCAGCGACCTTTGCTATGCTCGCTGGAATTATCTTTGTCACTTCACCTGGCTTCAACGAGATGTTCTCAAGGAACTGGGTGAAGTAGTCCAGGATCCTTCTGCGTGTAGGAAAGATTCAGATTAATTGAACATTAACTCCCATGGGCTCTATCTTCATGGCGTCAGGCTGCCACGGAGTTTCAGGAGCCTGGTGGTAATTTTCGACCTTAAGGCTCCTTACAATCCTTTGTGGTTCCCTTTGTGGCACTAGGAAGGAACCTGACGTGCAGACGTTAAATTTTTGCAGGTTCCTCCAAATTTTAGACATTCCCAAGGGTGGAGGTATGGTTCCGTAGGCCCAAGGGTAGGCGACCAGGGTCTTTAGCCCAGAGGCAGGGGTTCAATACCCCTAGGGCAGGGTCTAGCCTGAAACAGGAGCCTTCCTAACCTTTTAGCTCCGAGCTTCCGCTGCCACCTTGGAGGGGTTGGACTTTTCAAAGAAATGGTTTAATACCCAAGACAGATGGGTATTGGATATCATCACAGGTTCAGGTTTTATTTCCACCTTGCCTCCTTTCACTCACAATCCTCCCTCAACAAAGAATAGAGGCTTAGCAAATTGTTACTCAAATAGGGCCATGCCGTCCCTATGCCAGAAGTGGGCCTAGGATTTTATTCTCCTGTTCCTAGTACCAAAGAAGGGGAACGTGGAGACCAATTTTGGATTTATCTATCCTCAACACTTATCTGGACATTCCCAAGTTCAAAATGTTGGCGTTCAGCTTCTGCCCTTTGGGCAAGATCATGGATGGTAACTTTGGATCTAAAGGATTACTTCATGTTCCTATCAGACTAAGTTGCAGGAAGTATCTGCGCTTTGAGCTGGGACTTCCATATCAGTTCTCTGCATTGCCCTTTGGCTACTTCAGCCCAGAGTGTTCCAAGTTGGCTGCAGTGGATAGCTTTCTTCAGGCAAAAGGAATACAGATCTATCCTTATTTGGACGATTGCCTGATTCTGCTCAAGGAAGGCAGCTTCTTCATCATTTGGAATATGTGATAGCAGTGCTAAGATGCCTGGGGTATTCTGTGAACGAAATAAAGTCCAGTCTAGTACCCTCTCAGGACATGTGCTTTCTGGGTGTAAACTGAATACACACCCAATGGCCTTTTGACGGACAAACAAAATTAATCTTTCCCTTACTTCCATCAACTATTCACCAGTCGGGCTGACTGCAAGGACAGTCCTTCAAGCCTTAGGGTTCATGGCATCTTGTATTCTGGTGCTTCCAATGCCAAACTGCATATGAGGACTACAATGGTATCTCAAAATGTATGGACACAGCACTGCCAGGATCTGGACACTGTCATTCAAATAATACCTTGCATTCAAAGGAATTTTTTGTAGCTCAGAATGTCACCTAAACAAGGGACTCTCTGTGACCCGGCCAAAAGCAGTCATTTTACGACAGATGCTCAAACAGCTTGGGGGCTCATCTATGGAAAGTGGATACAAGACAATGGCCTCCAGACTACAACATCACATTCACTTGAAGGAGATGTTGCCAGTTGCATTAATAGCTTTCAAGGATTTCTTCTTCCAGGGCAGGTGTTGATTCTAACAGACAACACAACTGTCATGTGTACATCAACTCTCATCAGGGCATCCTTATCCCTCCAAGTGATTTTGTGGACGGATGCCTCTGATCGGGTGGGGGCATTATCAGGGCAGGATGGTCCACGGGACGTGGCAACCCATAGAATACCATCTGCACATAAATGTCCTGGAGATGAGAGCAGTGCTTTTAACGTTGCAAGCCCCTCAACGACTTTCTTCCCACGGGACTATTGCAGTACAAACGGACAACATGTCCGTGGTCTGGTACATCAACAAACAGGGCGGGACCAGGTCCTATCCGTTATGTCGAGAAGCTCTCAGACTTTGGCAATGGGCGATCTCTTCTCAGCGGTTTCTGATAGCAACGCATCCCCGCAGGTCCAACCTATTAGCGGACAGGCTGAGCAGATCCATTCTGATGCCTCACGAGTGGTCTCTCAATCAATCTGTAGTGGATCAGATTTTTCTGAAGTGGGGCACTCCTTGTTGCGATCTTTTGCTACTCCTCAAAACAACAAGTGCCCGATTTCTTCATTCCCTTCCAGGCCAACCCCTGAGAGACTCTCTAACCCAGGATTGGCCCGGGGACTTCTGTACACTTTTCCTCCTTTTCCTTGATTCCCACAAGTCATTCAGAAAGCCACCGCTTTGAGAGCCAAGTTGATCCTCATTGCCCCATATTGGCCTCGACAAATTTGGTTTCGTCTCTGCATCGTCACCTTCTGGTGCAGCCCTGGCATCTGGACCAGTTCGGATCTCTTGATCCACCAATCGGGTCAGCAGCACCGGCCATTCATTCTCTCAACCTCACTGCTTGGTTGCTCCACTTCCTACCCTAGCCAGGCTACCGATGATTTCGACTCAGTCAGAGACATTTTAGTGTCTTCCTTGAAGTCCCCACTAGGACTGTTTATGCTAGCAAGGCGACGTTTTCTATTTGGGCAAATTCAGAAATATTGACCCTTTACTGCTCCTGTACATTCAGTTTTAGATTTCCTGGCGGAGGTTTTTCATTCAGGATCCTCGTCTTCTACAGTCAAAAGTACAACTGGCTGCTATTTCCAAGTATCATGTTGGCTTGCATGACAATAACATTATGTCTCATAGGTTATGCAAGGCCTTTCTGAGAGGAGTTTTCCTCCTAAAACCACCTATAAAGCATCCTCCTCCGCAATGGGATCTAAACTTAATGTTGGCATCCTTGATACTACCTCCCTTCGAACCGTCTGCTTCATGTTCTTTGAAGTTATTGACCTGGAAAACTATATTTTACTGGCTGTCACTTCTGCAAGAAGGGTTTCGAGATTCAAGCTCTCTGCATTCGCCTTATTTGGTTTTTCATAAGGACAGGGTATCATTAAGAACTAACCCTTCCTTTCTCCCCAAAGTCGATCTCAAACAAACATTAACCAATCTATAGACCTACCAGTCTTTTTCCCAAACTATTCCGACAGAGCTGAACAGAAACTGCATTTTGGATGTCCATCGTCAACTCAGGTACTATTTGCATAGAACTAAACAATTCAGAAAATCGGACCAATTATTTGTCTCCTATGCAGAAAACAGGATAGGTCTTCCAGTATCTAAAGTGACCTTATCCAGATGGTTGACTTCCACTATTTCCTATGTGTACTCTCTCAGAGGCAAACAGCTATCTTCTAAGCCAAAAGCACACTCAACCAGGAGTCTATCCACTTCTGCAGCTTTTCAGGATAGACTACCCATTGATACCATTTGTGCAGCAGCTACTTGGGCTACTTATACCTTTGTCTCTCATTACAAGTTGGACTTGGCCTCCAGAGATAGGGCCAGTTTTAGTTCCACAGTTCTCAAGAGTCTGTTCCATTGAGCCACCGGGATACAGGTCCTCGGGACACGGTCCCATCCAGCAAGAATGAAGTAGATTGACAACTTAACATTTAGAAGTTATGTACCTACCATAACGTTCCATGTTAGTTGTCTTCTCGCTTCTTTCTTCCTCCCTCCTTCCCCCTGGCCTGGACAGATCTTGAAGAGTTCCTATTAGGTGGTTTCCTCCGGAGCCTTCATATGAGGACTTCTATTAGGAACTTGTGTTCCTAATTATGTTAGGATAGTCTTTAGCAGGGTAGGTTAGCTACCAAACGAGATCTGAGGTAGTTCCGCCTTGCATCATGGGATATAGGGTTGCCTCGAGCTGGTAAAAGGAGTTCCTAAGCTAAAGCAAGTGCCGAGTCCGAGCCGAGGATCGGCTCCGAACCCATCCAGCAAGAAAGAAGGCGAGAGAAGACAACTAACATGGAACGTTATGGTAGGTACATAACTTCTAATTTTCATCTCAGTGTCATTCCAAAACAAAATTATATAGTCTAAAAACTGACCATATAAAGCCCAAGTCCTTTCAAATCCAGAGTGGAACACAAAACTAGGTTCCCAATGAGCCATCACAATGCTAGTAAAAATAGGGTGACACACCACCCCCATAGCAATGCCTGTATTTTGTTTGTATATACTACCCTCAAAATAAATAGAATTATTTATCAACACTGCCTCCGTAACGGTCCATAAAACATTAATGCTGTTGTTATCTAAACTCTCAGCAGATGTAAGGAGCTCTGAAAACCTTTCCAAATCAATGTCCTGTGGAATTACTGAGAACAAATCCCTATCATCAGTGGTGACAAATAGTAAATTATATGTGAATAAATTCTTATTTATTTTGCTCAAAAAATTCCATGAGTCTTTATAGATGTAATTATGATGTTTTAAGAAATATTTAAGTTTAAAATCAATGCATTTCACCATGCCATATAGGTTCATAGGTAGGTACTAGGCTATCGGCCCTGAGGCCTATATAAGCCTAGCCAAAAAGGTTCCTCTGCTTTCGCCACCCAAGAAAATTATTTTCCCATGCCCCTGTCAAGTAGTGCCACATAAGTGATCCCCAGGGTGAATTTTCTGTTTCTCATCCAGTCGTTAAGATTTTTCTTAAAGAGGGCCAATGAGGATCTTTGCTTGACATGAATGGCTAGTTTGTTCCAGAGTATGGGAAGTCTCTTGGACAGGAATCTATGATGTTCATCGTGTTTCACTGTTGCAGTCATGACTGTAGGGTTCTCCCCTGCCGGCAGGCAGTCCTCGGTCGGCCAGAATCCCAAAGTCTGGGTCCGGCATCGGCTGATGTTCTTCATCTCACATTGCTGCAGTCATAACCTGTGGGTAGTCCGCTGTCCTCGGTCGGCCAGAATACCAAAGTGTTAGGCTGGCGTCGGTCATGGTCGCTCAGATCTGACGTCAGTACGCCGTGGTACTAAAGCGCATGACCGACGCCATATCCTCAGTCTTTCTTGCCGCATGGTCCGAAGCAGAAGCAGCGTTTGCAAGTGCCGTTCGGCGTCCTGAAATTTTCGTATTCTGAGTTTCAGACCGAAGACCAAGTTGGGGTAAGTACCCCGTTGGGGAATATTTTTGTCTTTTCTTGCCTCAGTTAAATCCGGATGTCAGAAAAAGTTAATAATTGTATTTCTTGTGGGAAACAGATACCTCATAGGGATTACCACTCTCTCTGTATTCCTTGCTTGGGGCCTGAGCATGACGTAGTCGGGTGTCGCTTCGCTCTAGATTTAATAAGCGCACCATTAAACGCAGGTTAGATTGTGCTAGACTTGTTTTCGGTAAGCGGTGTAACTACAACATGCCGTCAGATCCTCCGACGCCCGCTACCGCTAAGAAGCGAAAAGAAAAATCGTTAAAGTCCAAGCAGGATGAGTCGTCCGTTGCGACGCCGGTTCTTTGGAAACTACGGTGGAATCTGTGGATCCAGCCGAGGTTTCAGCTGAATCTCAGGGGGAGCCTTTAATCTTACAGGAAGTGGCCTCTCAGGAGTTAGGTCAGGCCGAGGGGGCCTCTCAAGTCTCTGTAGTCCCTTCTTTACATAAGGTTGTTAGGCCTTCTACTTCTGTCACTAAAGCACCTTCTAAAGCCAGGCCTGGTCTTTCTGGCACAGGCGTCAGCCCTAGTTCTGCAGGTTCTGTTCCTAAAAAACATATGCTGAAAATGGCAGAGGATTTGATTACTTTAATCAGAGGTTCTATGCCCCCTCCGGATAAGAGGCCTAGGGTGGAGCCAGAGGTGGAAGGATTGGAGCATTCCTCAGATTACTCTGAGTCTTCAGCTGAGGACATTCAGGATTTTCCTCCTTATTCTGATTCGGATGCAGAGGATTCCTGTCCTTCTGCTTCCCCTCCAGAGGATTTTTCCTTTTCTGAAACCCTGCATTCCATGAGGGAGCATTTTAAGTGGGAAGGTCAGGATTTCTCAGATTCTCGAAAGAGGCTTAGGGAATTTTGTTTTACCACAGCATAGGCCCTTGGCTATTCCCCCTGTTTTGGATGTTGTTCAGGATGTTTTTTCTGAGGCTTCCCTTAATCCTGATTCTTTACCTCCTGCCCCTGTCAAGCCAGACAGGTATTACAGAGTGCCAGAGGCTCATAAATATTTGTATAAGAGTCCTAGAGCTGACCCGGAAACTATTAGCCAGGGACCTAAGGGTGTCAGGGCTTCTGTTTTAAAGAATCCAGTTCCTCTGGATAAAGATTCTAGAATTTTGGATAGGTGGGGTAAAAAAGTGTATACCTCCTCCACTCTAGCGATGAGGGCTTTAAATTGCCAGTTTCATATGCTGAAGTACCAGAATTTTCTCTTAAGTCAGTTGAAATCTAAGGTAGATGCTTTAGCTGAGGGTATAGAGTGTAAGGAATTGCAGGATTTAGTTCATGCCTCTGATCAGGTAGGTAAGCATTCTTTGCAGTGTGGCTTTGATGCTCTTCAGGCTTCTTCCAGGGTGGCTGCCACTGGTTCAGTTATTCGTAGGCACGCCTGGCTAAAGGATCAGAATTTGTCAGAGCATGTTAAAGCTCAATTTTGGATGCTCCCTTCAATCTGAAGTTCTGTTTGGTTCTCCTGTGGAGTCAGTTTTGAAGAAAATGGAAGACAAAGCTAAGTCCATGCAGACAGTTAAGGAATTTTTACAGGTGCAGCCCCCTAAGTTTAGCAGAAATTGGCCTGCAAAGGGATGGGCTTATCCTTCTTCTGATTTACAGTCCAGGGGCAGATCTAGACGTGGTAGGGGCAGAGCTCATGCTCAGGGTTCTTTCAGACCTAGGACGTGGAGTTCCCCTGCACAATCTTCCGGTGAGGGCAGGGGTCAGCGTGTTCGTAAACAGACCCAATGACATGTATCTCCAGCTGCCAGATCCCTCCTGTCTGGCAGCTCCTCTAGGAGGAAAGTTGGCACTTTTCAAGCAAAATTGGCTTTTAGTCACCCAGGACAAATGGGTGTTGGACATTATAGATCGAGGCTACAAGTTTTATTTTCACACCTTGCCTCCTTTCAAAGGCATGCCAGACGTTCCTCCTCAGCAAAAGCTGGAGGCTCACAAGCAGATTTCTTTACTTTTAAAAATGGGGGCTATTCAGGGAGTCCCTCCGTCAGAAGTAGGCCTAGGATTTTATTCTCGCCTGTTCCTTGTGCCAAAGAAAGGAAACACTTGGAGGCCAATTCTGGATTTGTCTATTCTCAACACATACCTAGACATTCCAAAATTCAAGATGTTAACTTTGCAGCAACTTCTGCCTCTGCTAAGCAAAGATCACTGGATGGTAACTCTGGATCTCAAAGAGGCTTATCTTCACATTCCTATCAGGCCCAGTTGCAGGAGGTTCCTGCGTTTTCGGGCTGGTACTTTTCATTATCAGTTCTCTGCATTGCCCTTTGGCTTATCTACTGTGCCCAGGGTGTTCACAAAGGTCCTGGCTCCTGTGATAGCCTTCTTAAGACTAAGAGGAATACAAATTTATCCTTATCTGGACGATTGCCTGATTCTTGCTCAAGACAAAGTCAGGTTACTTCAGCATCTACAGTATGTAATGGCAGTGTTAAGGTGCCTAGGGTATTCTGTGAACGAAACAAAGTCCAGTCTAGTACCCTCTCAGGACATGTGCTTTCTGGGTGTGAGACTGAATACAGCCTCTCAGATGGCTTTTCTGACCCCGGACAAACAAAGAAATCTTCCCCTTTACTTCCAGCAATTATCCCTACTGTCCAGGCTGACTGCAAGGACAGTCCTTCAAGCCTTGGGGTTCATGGCATCTTGTATTCTGGTACTTCCCAATGCCAAACTACATATGAGGAAGCTACAGTGGTATCTCAAAAGTGTATGGACTCAACACTGCCATGATTTGGACACTGTCATTCAGATAATACCTTGCATCCAAAGGGAATTTTGTGGTGGGCTCAGGAATGTCACCTAAACAAGGGACTCTCTGTGATCCGACCAGAGGCGAGTCAGATCTTAACGACAGATGCCTCAGACATGGCTTGGGGAGCACACTTCAATGGGAAATGGATTCAAGACACGTGGCCTCCCAGACTACAGCATTTGCATATCAACATGAAGGAGATGTTAGCAGTCCAATTTGCACTGATGGCTTTCAAGGATCTACTTCAACCAGGACAGGTGTTGATTCAAACAGACAACACAACAGTCATGTGGTACATCAACAAGCAAGGGGGAACCCATTCATACCCTCTTTGCAGACAAGCTATGATTTTGTGGGAGACTGCTCTGAGTTTGCACCTCACTCTTCAAGCAAGGTTTCTGCCAGGAGCACAGAACTCCTTAGCAGATGTTTTGAGCAGACAGATAGTGGATCCCCACGAGTGGAAATTGGATCCTCATGTATTTCAACAGTTGACAGTGGCTTGGGGAACTCCAGACATAGATCTGTTCACTTCTCCACTAAATTTCCAACTGCCAAAATTTTGCACAAAGATGTTTCACCCAAAAGCTTGGAAAGTGGATGCTCTATCTTTCAGTTGGAACAACCTTCACGTCTATGCCTTTCCTCCTCTGCCTCTCCTTCCCAAGGTGCTCTTGAAGGTCAGACAGGACAAGCCTTGCATGATTCTAATAGCCCCAGATTGGCCACGTCAGCACTGGTACACTCTGCTGAGGAGTTTAGTACGGGAGCCTCCTTGGCCTTTGCCATCAATTCCACACCTTTTGTCCCAGGCAAGCAGTCATTTCCTCAATGTCAGGATACAGTCACTGCATCTGACAGCCTGGCATATTCTGTTCTAGACCCTGGGGGGTCGCAGCTTCCTCAACAAGTTTTGAATGTCATTTTGGAAGCCAGACGGCCTAGTACAAGGAAAGTTTATGCTGATAAATGGAGGAGATTTTTTCTTTGGAGCACAACAAAGAGCTTTGATGTTTCAGTGCCTAATTTGAGTGTTGCACTTCAGTATCTTACAGAATTATTAGACAAGGGTTTGTCTTTCTCCTCTGTAAAAGTTCATGCTGCAGCCATTTCTGCTCACTATGACTGTGACCCACCATTATTCTCTCACCCTTTGTTTAAGCAATTTCTTAGAGGGGCAAAGAACATAAGACCCCCACGTAGAGCTCCTACTCCTTCCTGGGATCTCAATTTTGTGTTGGAAAAACTTACTTTACCTCCTTTTGAACCTGCAGCTACGTCTGAGTTGAAGTTTTTGTCTTGGAAGACTGCTTTTTTGTTGGCCATTATGTCTGCTAGGAGGGTATCTGAATTACAGGCTCTAATGGCAGTTGAACCCTTCCTGATTTTTCATAAGGATAGGGTATTCCTGCATACTAACCCTACTTTTATGCCTAAAGTTGTTTCTAATGTGGCCTTAAACCAATCTATTCATTTGCCTACTTTTTATGCTGATCTCCAAAATAAAGGGGAAAAATATTGCACTCTTTGGATATTCACAGGCAGTTACGTTATTATTTTGAGCAGAACTAAGGGGTTCAGGCAGTCTCAACAGTTATTAATTTCTTTTGCCTTGGGTTCACAAGGAAAACCTGTTTCAAAACAAACTATTTCTAAGTGGATTGGCCATTGTATTGCTTTTTGTTATTCTCATCATGGAAAGGATGTTCCGGCTGGAATCAGACCTCATTCCGCTAGGGCGACTGCCACTTCTACTGCTTTTTTAAGGGGAGTAGCTACTAAGGATATTTTGGAGGCAGCTACTTGGAGTTCAGTGCACACTTTTTCTAAACATTACCATCTCCCTCTTTATTCCAAATCCAGGGCTGGGTTTGCCACTGCAGTTTTACAGGGCATGTTAGCAGCTCCTAATGCTTTCTGATTTTGCCAACCTCCCTTACCTTTGCTTTGGGATTCTACCCACAGGTTATGACTGCAGCAATGTGAGACGAAGAACATAGTACAGTTTTGTACCTACCATAAATGTAGATGTTCGAGGATCCACATTGCTGCAGTCCAATTTTCCCTCCCTCCTTCCCCTCTGTAGTTTGGGGTTGCTGTGTTGCTTTTGGGGTAATTATTTTTTCTATATTGGTGATTGGGTATTTTTCTACTTTTGGCTATGGCCTTTCTTTTTTAGGCCTTCTGACATCTGGGGCAAGAAAGATTGAGGATATGGCGTCGGTCATGCGCCTTAGTACCACGGCGTACTGACGTCAGATCTGAGCGACCGTGACCGACGCCAGCCTAACACTTTGGTATTCGGACCGACCGAGGACAGCGGACTACCCACAGGTTATGACTGCAGCAATGTGGATCCTCGAACATCTACATTTATGGTAGGTACAAAACTGTACTTTCAGCCATGCTCCCTGACGTCAGAGCGCCAGGAGTACAAAGCTGACAGCCGACGCCATTTTCTCCAGTCTTTCTTGCTGTGCAGTGATAGCAGTTCGCAAGTGCTGGTCGGCTGACTCCTGACAATTTTTTCTAATCAAACTTCAGTCCGAAGACTTTCTTCTCCTACTCAAAGCTAAGTACCCCATTGGGAAACTTTTTTCTTGCTCCAGTCCGATGTCAGAAAAAGTTAGTAACTGTATTTCATGTGGGAAGCAAATACCTCATAAGTATTTTCATTCTTACTGTATTCCTAGCTTAGGCCCTAACCACGACGTAGCTAATTGTCGGTTTTGTGCTAGATTCAATCAACGTACTATTAAATGAAGGTACGATTTTGCATTTCATTACTTCGGTAGGCGTATTAATTACAAAATGTCATCGGATACGGTTCCGACTACCGGAGTTCACAAACGACGCAAGGATAAAGACAGGCCTCCGAGGTCCAAATCAGACGATATCGCACAAGCAGAGCCAGCTTGAGGTTTGGCCGTCGTCAGTGAGGCGCTTTTGCAGCCCCTGTCGGCCATTTTGGAACCGATAGCCGAAACGGACTCCCACAAGGAGCCAACTAGGCCTTTGAATATTTCTGTTGCAGGACCTTCGGACAATGCTCCTTCGGATGGGTCCGGAGCTGCTGTGCAGGTACCGGCTTCCGAAGGGGTTTTCAGGCCTACTCAGCTTCTAATAAAGGCAAAGCCAAAGACAAAGGCAAAGACTCCTTCCAAATCAAAGACTGCAGCCCAGGCCTCTTCTGATCCGGCTCCCAAGTCTCAGAAACAGTTACTTAAGATGGCGGAGGACTTACTTACTATGATTAGGGGTTCACATCCCCCTCCAGATAAAAGGCCAAGGCAGGAAGTTTATTATGACTCCTCTGATCAGGCTTCTGTTTCTTCAGTTGCTTCTTCTGACCAGGAATATTCTTTCCCTCCTTATGAGGATTCTGATGCTGAGGAATCCATTCCTTCAGCTTCTCCCCCTGAGGATTTCTCTTTTGGGGAAACTTTGCATGAAATGAGGGAACATTTCCACTGGGAAGGACAGGAGTATTCAGAATCTAAGAAAAGACTAAGGGATTTTCTTCTTCTTCCCCAACATAGACACCTGGCTATTCCTCCTATTTTAGATATTGTGGATGATGCTTTTTCGGAGGCTAACTTAACTCCTGATTCCCTTCCTCCAGCTCCTGTTAAGCCAGACAGATACTCTAGGGTTCCTGATTCCCACCAGTTTTTTATACAAGAACCCTACTGCTGACCCTGAAACCATTTCTCAGGGTCCTAAGGGCGTAAAGGCCGCTTCTGCTAAAAACCCCATTCCCACTGAGAAGGATTCCAGATCTTTAGAAAGATGGGGCAAAAAAGTGTACACTTCTGCTACTTTATCTATTAGGGCTTTAAACTGTCAGTTTCATATGCGGAAATACCAGCAATTTCTCCTGTCTGTTCTAAAACAGAAGCTATCTTCCATTTCCGCCTGTGCAGATGATAAGGAGTTACATGACTTAATGCATGCCACTGAACAAGTTGGGAAGCATGGTTTACACTGTGGATTTGATGCCTTGGAGGCTTCTTGTAGGGCTGCTGCCTCTGGCACAGTGATTAGAAGGCATGCTTGGTTAAAGGAACAAAATTTGCCAGATCAAATAAAAGCTAAATTATTGGATGCTCCTGTTCAGCATAATGTTTTGTTTGGATCTAAAGCTGAAGAGGTGATTAAAAAGATGGAGGACAAGGCAAAATCCATGCAAACAGTTAAAGATTTCTCACAAGTACAGCCACCCAGATTTAGTAGGAATTGGCCTGCAAAAAATTGGTCCTTTCCCAATTCAGACAGGCCTCAGAGGGGTAGATACAGACGCTCCCGAGGAAGGCATCAATCGCAAGCCTCTTATAGGCCAAGACAGTGGACTGCTTCCACCCCTAGGGGAGGAGAGGACATGTCGCAAACTCATAGGAAACAGACTCAATGACTCCCTCTGTTGGGCTGCAGGACTGGAAGCCCCTCTCGGAGGAAAACTTTCTCTTTTTCACCTAAATTGGACTCGTATAACCCAAGACAAGTGGGTTCTGGATGTAGTTTCAAGAGGTTACAAATTCCATTTTCATACCCTACCAAGGCCAAGCGGATGGCCAGATCTTCCAAAACATCAATGGTCAGAGGCCTTAAACCAGGTGGAAGCTCTCTTGGATATGAAAGCCATAGAACTAGTTCCAGTTTCAGAAATGGGACAAGGTTTTTACTCAAGGCTCTTTCTAGTCCCCAGGAAGCAAAATTCATGGAGACCCATTCTGGATCTGTCAGTCTTGAACACTTTTCTAGAGATACCAAAATTCAAGATGCTTACTCTACAGCAGCTACTTCCAATGCTGACCAAAAATGCATGGATGGTGACTTTGGATTTAAATGAGGCATATTTACACATTCCCATCAGGCAGGAATGCAGAAAATACCTCAGGTTCAAGGCTGGATCGAGGCACTATCAATTCTCTGAGCTGCCCTTTGGATTGTCTACTGCGCCCAGGGTCTTTACCAAATGCCTGGCTCCAGTAGTAGCTTATTGCAGACTCAAGGGAATTCAAATTTACCCTTATCTGGACAACTGTCTTATTCTGGCAGACAGCAAGGATGTCTTACTTCAGCATCTAGAGTTTGTTCAGAATCTTCTCAAGTTCCTGCGATTCACTGTAAACATAAAAAAGCCAAATTTGACACCCTCACAACAGATAATTTTTCTGGGCGCTTCTCTAAACACAACAACCCAGGTGGCATTTCTAACATATGAAAAACAATTACAGCTGGCCTCAACTTTCAAAACCTTGGCAACTTTAACTCAGCTATCTGCAAGGAGATTCCTGCAGGCTTTGGGTTACATGGCCTCCTGCATCCTTCTCGTACCATATGCAAGACTACATATGAGGAAAATACAGTGGTACCTAAAAAGTGTATGGTCTCAGCATTGCCACAGTTTAGACATACTGATCTCCGTCCTGCCTTGTCTTCAAAAGGAGTTCCTTTGGTGGTCCGAGGCATGTACTCTAAACAAAGGAAAACCCTTCTGTCTGCCTCCTGCCACTCAGATACTGACCACAGACGCCTCAGATTATGCATGGGGAGCCCATTTTCAGGGCAACTGTCTGCAGGGCCTTTGGACAAAGGATCAGAAGCACCTGCATATCAATTTAAAGGAAATGTTAGCCGTTCAGAAAGCTCTATTGGCCTTCAGGAATCTTCTACAACCAGGACAACTACTGATACGGACAGACAACACCACAGTTATGTGGTACATAAGCAAGGGGGATCTCATTCCTATCCCCTTTGCAGACTAGCCATGGATCTTTGGAACACAGCTCTAGCTTGCAATCTGGATCTTCAAGCACAGTTTCTACCAGGGAAGCAAAACTTCCTGGCAGACAGTCTGAGCAGAAACCTTTTGGACCCACACAAATGGATGCTGGACTCCAAAATATTCAAGATGATTACTGCAGTCTGGGAATGTCCTCACATAGACCTCTTTGCATCCCACCTCAATCATCAACTACAGATTTTTTGCACCAGGACTTTCCACGAACACAAAGTGGATGCACTATCATTCAGTTGGAGAAACCTCTCAGGATATGCCTTTCCGCCTCTTCCTCTTCTTCCACGAGTATTATTAAAGATCAAACAGGACAAGCCCAAGATGATAATCTTGCTGGCCCCAAATTGGCCTTGACAGTTTTGGTACCCAACACTAAAAAACCTTTGTCTGGAGCCCCCTTGGGTTTTACCACAGACTCCAAACCTTCTGTCCCAACACCAGGGTCAGGTTCTACACTCCCATGTCAAAACTCTCTGCCTGGCGGCCTGGTTAATCCAGGGTCTTTGAATCATTCTCTCCTACCCAAGCAGGTTATGGATGTCATTTTAGAAGCCAGATGTCCTAGCACTAGAAAATCTTATGCTGGAAAATGGAAAAGATTTTGTTCCTGGATGCAGGCTCAGGATTCTGATCCTCTTATTCCTAACATTCCTCATATTTTACTTTACCTGACAGACCTCTTACATAAGGGTCTCTCTTTCTCTTCCATAAAGATTCATGCCTCTGCTATTTATGCTCATTATAATACAGACCCTCCAATCTTTTCCTACCAGCTCATGAGACAGTTTCTCAGAGGAGCTAAAAACTTAAGGCCCCCTAGATCTCCTCCCATTCCTGCTTGGGATCTCAACTATGTTTTGGAAAAGCTTACCTTACCTCCTTTTGAGCCTGCTGCCACATCTGACATCAAGTTTTTATCTTGGAAGACAACCATCCTGTTAGCTCTGACCTCTGCCAGGAGAGTTTCAGAGTTGCAAGCTCTTATGGCTGTAGAACCTTATATTATTTATCCTACTTTCATGCCTAAGGTGGTTTCCAAAGTGGCTTTAAATCAAACTATTCACTTGCCAACTTTTTTCTCCACTCCTCAAAATAAAAGGGAAAGGATCTTACATTCCTTGGACGTACACAGACAGCTACGTTTTTACCTGGACAGAACCAAGGACATCAGGAAATCAGAGCAATTGTTTGTTTCTTATGCTTCAAGTTCCCAAGGTAAAGCCATCTCAAAACAGACCATTTCTAAATGGATTGCTCATGGAATCAGATTTTGCTATTCACACCATGGAAAGCAAATCCCAGGGAGTATAACAACTCACTCTACCAGAGCTGCTGCCACTTCAGCTGCCTTCCTCAGGGGAGTTCCTACCAAAGACATTTTGGAAGCTGCAACTTGGAGTTCAGTGCATACCTTTTCCAAGCACTACAATCTACCTCTCTACTCTAAGTCTAGGGCAGGCTTTGCTTCTGCAGTCTTGCAGGGCCTTATAGCCGCCCCCTCTACTTTATGACCACCTCCCTTTCTTTCTGCTTTGGGATTCTACCCTACAGTCATGACTGCAACAGTGAAACACGATGAACATAGTACAGTTGTGTACACTTACCATAAATGTAGATGTTCGAATGTCTTCACTGTTGCAGTCTGCTTCCTCCCTCCTGTCCCCTCTTATTTTTTCTTTTGTGTGGTTCCTTTTTTCACCCTTCTTCTGAGGTGTATTTGCAAAGGGTATGGGACCTTACTCATTTTGGAAGTTCTGACATCTGGGGCAAGAAAAACTGGAGAAAATGGCGTCGGCTGTCAGCTTTGTACTCCTGGCGCTCTGACGTCAGGGAGCATGGCTGAACAGCCGACGCCGGACCCAGACTTTGGGATTCTGGCCGACCGAGGACTGCCTGCTGGCAGGGGAGAACCCTACAGTCATGACTGCAGCAATGAAGACACTCGAACATCTACATTTATGGTAAGTGTACACAACTGTACTTTTTAGAACCCTTGTCATCTATGATGGGTCTCAAGACCTAGGTCATAAAGATTTTTGTGGATCTTCGGAATACCAAATATCCCTGGAATACATGGGTGTAATACATTCAGAACTTTGTACTCTGAATTTGTAGTATGGCATTGCACGAACATATTGTGTAACAAAAAATCTAATTTGCAATATGCTACATTTAATTAATTTCTGAAAACCTATTCACATTAATCAGAAAACAACAAGCTGTCAATTTTAAAGTTGATGATAACAAGTTCTCCGTCCTAGTCAGGTTTCATTATCATACTGTCCTTGTTACTGCAAATATTCCTAAGTAACCTAATTTCATCATGGGTTAAATTATAATCCATTGTCCTAGTGTGTTTTCATAACAAATCTCTTGTATGCAATTCATACAGTTTCTCAAATAGTAATATACCAGGGTGCAACAGTGGGTTGACTGTACTAAACCTGTTCAACCCATCACTTTGATTGAACTCTGAATCTTCATCAAGAAGCAAAACAGAAGATTTGAACTTCCTGGTATAGAGTTTGAGATCCAAAAGTGTCAACACCAAATCCAGATGTTCTTCGTGTTTCACTGTTGCAGTCCTAACATATGGGTTATCCGGCTCCTGGTAGCCCTCAGTCGGCCCGAATACCAGAGTCCTTGGTATATGACGTCGGCTGCTGTTGGTTGTAAAACTGATGTCAGAACGTCAGGTATAAAGAGAGACAGCCAACGCCATTTCCTCAGTCTTTCTTGCCGCGGAGCCCGAAGCAGATGCAATTCGCACTAGTGCTGGTTGGCCGTTTACCTTCTTTTTGCTTTCTGACTACCAAGTTGAAGACACCTTCAGATAAGTACCCCGTTGGGGATCCTCTTTTCTTGCTTTAACGAATGTCAGATAAAGTTAGTAACTGTTTTGCCTGTAGAAAACAGATTCCGCACCATGATTTTCATTCCTGTTGTATAACTTGTTTGGGCCTTGAGCACGACGTCCCAAATTGCGATCTTTGTGCCTCCTTTAACCCGCGTACCATATGCCGTAGAGGTAAGATTTTGTATAAACATTTCAGAGTCTGGTTTAAGTTCGTTGGTATGGCATCTTCTGGTTTCCCGGCTTCGGACATACCTAGGAAACGCAAAGACAAGGACCGCGACAGGCCTAGGGTTAAATCTGCTGACGACACACCGGTGAAATTGGTTGTCAGCCCAGTGGTAGTCAGTGAGGCGCTTTCGCACCCCCTGCAGTCTGCAGATTTTCAGCCACAGGCCTCTGCCAAGACCTTTACTGAGTCCTCCATGCTGCAGTCTGCTATTCCGTCTTCAGACTGTCTCCGCCTCAGATGGGTCCGGAGCCGCTATGCATGCACCGGCTTCTGACACCTCTTCTCTTCAACATGAGACCAGAACCAGACCGACTACCTTAGGACATACGTCTGCAGTTGTTAGGCCTCCCGAGCCCCTCCAGATTGCTAGCAAACCTTCCAGCCGCAAACCTTCTCACAGGCAGGCAGGTGTCAGCCTCCCCTCCTGTGCCTCAGTCCCAGTTGGTAAAGATGGCTGGTGATCTTCTTTCCCTGATTAGGGGCTCTCATCCCCCCCTTCAAAGAGGGCTAGGGAATTATCTCCTGATGTTTTGTCCGTCTCAGATTCTGAGGTTTCCAGTGTTTCTGCTGGCGAAGAAGGAAATTCTCAACTTTTTTCTGGCTTTGAGGATTCTGATGTTGAGGACTCCATCCCTTCTGCCTCCACTCCAGAAGATTATTCCTTTGGGGATTCTTTGCATACTCTTAGGGAGCACTTTAAAGGGGAATGTCATGATTTTCCTCAGTCTAAGAAGAGAATCAGGGAATGTTTGGATTTGCCACAACATAAGCCTTTGGCTATTCCTCCCGTTTTGGAAGTTGTGGATGATGTCATTATGGAAAATTCTTTAACTCCTAATTCTGTCCCTCCTGCCCCCAGAAAACCTGATAGGTATTATAGGGTTCCTGATTCTCATCAATTCCTTTTTAAAAACCCTACTGCTGATCCTGAGATTATTTCTCAAGGCCCCAAGGGTGTTAAGACTACTATTGCTAAAAACCCTGTTCCTTCTGATAAGGAGTCTAGGGCCTTGGACAGGTGGGGGTAAACAAGTATATACCTCTGCATCCCTTGCCATTAGATCTGTGAATTGCCTTTTTCACATGCTTAAGTATCAGCAAGATACTTTGGAGGCTATTAATGCTTAACTTGGGGATATTCCTTCCATGTCGGAGAACAAAGATTTACAAGACTTACTGAATTCTGCCACTCTAGTTAATAAGCATTCATTACATTGTGGTTTTAACACTTTGGATGCTTCCTGCAGAGCAACAGCCACTGGTTCTGTTATTAGAAGACATACATGACTCAGAGAGCAGCCTCTTTTTGAACCTGTTAAATCTAAATTGCTGGATGTTCCTTTGCACAAGGGCAATCTTTTTGGTAATAAGGCTGAGGAGGTACTGAAGAAGTTGAAGAATAAGGAGAAATCTGTGCAAGCTGTAAAAGATTTCCTTCAGGTTCAGCCTCCTCAGTTCAGTAGGCATTACCCTTCCAAGAATTGGTCTTTCTGTGATCCTGGCAAGCAGGGTCACTCTAGGCCTAGGGGTTTCAGATCTTCCAGAGGACAGGCTTCTGTCCCTCAAAGGGCTAAACAATGGCATTCTTCTGCTGCTAAATCGGGGAGTTCTATGTCAGCTTCCCAAAGCAAGCATTCTCAATGACTCCTGCCTTCTTGTGCCTACCTCTGCGGGCCCTGTGTTTCCTTTGGTGGGAAGGTTAGCCAGGTTCGCAGAGGTATGGTCTACTGTCGAAAGATTTTACTCTTCTAACATATTCTGGAAGAATCACACCAAGTTCTTGTAAGCAAGTAAAACAGCTTTATTTTACATGCATGGAGACCTGCTACATGATAGTAGTATGCCAGCAGTCTGGCTACTTGTACTTTGAGTTCTGCTTATATAGACCCTCCTGCACGTACATACACGTAGCACACAGAACATTCATTAGAAGTGATAGTTTGATTACTTGTTTTTACCAGCCAGTACCACAGTTATTCTTGCACCATTAACTTTCTTAGCAGCAGTTTAAGATTAACTTCTGCATTCCTCAGTGATCAACATTTTCCAGAACATTTCAGTTTGCACGCAGTGAACATTTCTCTGCTTAACCCTTTATATACAGAATACAAAATATGTTGAACTTCAGTATTTGTCCACATTTCCCCCCTTACAACATTTTGTATACTGTTTATTTTACACAATCCCAGATACGTTTTATACCTTCTCATAATCAGAAAAATATGCTTTTGTAGCACTGGCAGAGATAACCTTCAATATTATCATTTTGATACATAGTATGCAACAGCAGCCAAGCAGCAAAAATATGACACCACCAACACATACAACAATTAAAATGTTCATCAACACAGAACCCCAGGTTCCAAACAGGTTTTGGAAAAAGTCAGTCAAGGGGTTTGGACCAGGTTTAGTCAGTTCAAAAACTTGTTGAATTATTTCAAGCTGGCTCTGAATCGCATGCTCGTTATCAGGGATGAACGAGCAGCACTCTTCATGTATGAGAGCGCAAGTACCTCCTTTCGCCGCTAGGGTGAAATCGAGCGCCATACGATTCTGCAACACTACTGTTCTCATCGCCGTTAATTCATCCGTCACCAATTCTAGCGCTGAAAATGTCGCATTACTCAGAGTCTCTAACAGTTTTGACAGTTTTCTCAGTTCCCAGATGGATTTTACTGTCCCATACACTGGCAAAATACCAGCCCAAGCAATTACATCATCGCCTAGGTCCATATGTGAGAGTCCTTTGCTGCTGACGTGTGCCAAGTCATGGTGATAAATTCATGATGCATCAATGTTACCTACGGGATTAATAGGTTTATTAAGAGAACGTGCATTTCGTATTTTACCTTGAGGTAATGCATTTACGTGTCTGATAGCTGGTATCAGATATCCCAAAAAACAACTTCCTAACCAGCCATATGGTAACCATTTATATGCTTTCCTACCACAAATAAAATAACAATCATTCGTTTTTATGGTGATATTGGTTGCAGCCCCTTAAATAACAGGCCATATACATACAGCATTTTTTCAACAAAACTAGTATCATTTACATTGATGTCTTTTTTTATAGCTCCAAACTTGGTCTCACACTGCCCTTCTAGGGTACAATTATGAACTATTGTCAAATTACATTGGCTCAGCCCCACCTTAACTTTTCCAATCTTTTGAAAACACACTGTTCCATTTTGGTGCCCCAGAAGAGGCAGCACCACCTTGTCTCTCAGTGGTACTTCTGTGGTTTCAAACAACAAATTATTCCAAGTATCATTTGTTCCCAGAGGGGCTGTCCCTAACATTAAGCCACTGTGTACAGTAGGTTTTGCAGTACATACCCAACAATTTGAGACATTCATTGAGGATGCATATGCATATTTAATCGCTTGATATGTATTAAAGTTTGGATGCCAGCTGGTGTGTTTGTCTCTTTTTGAATGGCTAGCTTCATTAAAAACAAAATGGCCAAAACAGAAATATTACAATCACAATAGTTATAAACAATAAAATATTGCAATAGAACCATTTTCTCTTATTCTCATTATTGTCCTTCATGGTTACTGCTGTCTGTTTGTTCCTCAGGGGAATTCAAGTTTTTATCTAACTTAAAATGTTTTACAATTTTACAATGTGTTAGGTGGATCCATGAGGACCTTTCTTTAATCCGAACTGCCGTTGGAGTTGCGATCAACACCTGGTAGGGGCCCTCCCATTTGGGGGATGCCCAAGTCTTTTTCTTAACGATCTTGACCCAGATCCAGTCGCTGGGTCTAATTTCCGTGATTTTGTCATCTCTTGAACCTGAAAAATAATCATTCGTTAAACAGCTGTTAGTATTGGTCAGCATTTTCCTCATGTACTCTGCTATCTCCTCACCCCCCCCCCCACATTCCGCAGGCAACAAGTTTTGCCACTGCGGGACGTAATAAGGTCTCCCATACAATAACTCAAATGGGGTGACTCCTTTTGAGGTGGGAGTTGTCTGCATGGAAAGGAGGGCTAGAGGTAGACAGGTAATCCAAGACTGATGTGTCTCGGCCATGAGTTTTCTTAACTTGCGTTTTAGAATGCCGTTGTGGCGTTCCACCAACCCTGCTGACTGTGGGTGGTAGGCACAATGGTGTTTCAGTTCAATTTGGAAAACTGTAGACAGTTTCTGAATGATCTGATTGACAAAATGCGTGCCGTTGTCAGAGTAGATGCGTGTAAGAAGTCCAAAGTGTGGGACGATGTGATTGACCAAAATTTTAGCCACTGTTTGAGCATCCGGATGTGTCACCGGAAAGGCCTCAACCCACTTAGTAAATGCATCTACTATCACTAACACAAACTTCTTTAGTTGTGCCGGGGTCAATTCGATGAAGTCCATACATATTGTATGAAATGGATAGGGGTGTTGGAAATGATGCCGGGCAACTCTGACCCTCCCATGGTATTTAGCACATACTATGCAGGATAGACAAAAACGTTTTGCATATGCAATGAAACCCTTGGTCCAAAAGGTAAGGTGGATAATTCTAACCATAGCTGCAGAGCCCAGATGGGAAGGGCCATGCACGACTAGTGCTGCATACCTAAAAAGATTAGTAGGCAAAACGTATTTATTATCTGGTCCCACATAGATTCCCTTGTTCTGTCTTACACCATACCTAGTCCAGCGTTGTTTTTCCTGTACTGTGCTAAGTTCCTGCATAACTTGTAAGGTTTGTATATCAAACTTATCTGTTGGTTGTAATTCTGTAGGTGTGGTTTCAAGTGAAAAAGTACTGGACATAGCTGCCTCTTTGGCTGCTTTGCCTGCTAGGGCATTACCAAGTGATACCGGGTCCTTAGCACGGGTATGAGCAGCGCATTTACAGATGGCCAAACCCCGTGGCTGTTGGACGGCTTGTAGTAATTCAAGGATTAGTTCTTTGTGCATGATGTCTTTCCCCGAGGTTGTAACCATCCCCCTATTTTTCCATTGCTGAGCAAACACATGTACCGTAGAGAAGGCATATTGACTATCCATATAGATAGTGACATTCCTGTCCTCCGAAAGGAGACATGCCCTTGTCACAGCAATCAGTTCCGCTGCTTGAGCGGATAAGTTCCCGGGGAGTGCTCTTGCCTCTATTATCTGAGTTGCAGTAGTAACTGCATACCCTACCTGCGTGGTGCCTGTTTCTCTTTTGCGTGCTGACCCATCTACAAACAGTGTCCAGTCCGCATGTAGTAAGGGCTGATCTTTGAGTTCCGGTCTTGGTAGAACTTTAGAATGTATGAGATCTAAGCATACATGCGGGATACCGTCTTCAGCAACGGGTAGCAATGTCGCTGGATTTAAGGTAGTGCATCTCTCAATTGTCATGTGTGGCTGTGATAACAGCGTAGTCATACAAGATAAATGTCTGCTAGGTGACAGAAATGTTAACTTGTCCTGCAGAAGGATGACTGCTACAGAGTGCGGGACTTTTAACATAAGATTCATAGGTTCATAGGTTCATAGGTTAGTACTAGGCTATCAGCCCTAGGGCCTATACAAGCCTAGCCATAACAATTCCCTGAATATTTCTTCCCACATTATTTACTTTCCTGGACCCCTGTCTAGCAGGGCGACTGACGTGATCCCTGGGGTGAATTTCCTTTCTCCCATCCAATCGTCAAGGTTCCTCTTGAAGAGGTCCAAAGAGGCACTCTGCTTGACATGTATGGGCAATCTATTCCAGAGTCTGGTGAGTCTCTGTGTCAGGAACCTATCCCTCCAACATGTTTTGTTTATTGTGATGACAAGGTTTAGATCCCTGGAGCGTGTAGCTCTGAGGGATTGGGATTTCTTTAAGTGTAGCATGTCCAACAGCTCTGGGTTTGACATGGCCTTGTATGTTAAGCAGAGATCGCCTCTGAGTAGACGATATGCGACAGAGTATAGCTGGAGTTTTTTAAGGTGGTCAGCATAGGGCATCTGTTTTAGGCCTGTGATTCTTTTAGTGAGGTATTTCTGAGGCCTTTCCAGTTGTTGCAGATGTCTTGAGAGGTACATACCAAATTGGGCATTGTATTCTATAATGGGTCTAATGAGGGATGAGTACAGTGGGACAATGACCTCCTTTTTTCTGGATGAAAAGCCCTTCGTGATGAGGTGTGCCACATAGAAGGATTTCCTGACTGTTGTGGCGATGTGGTTATCGAAGGTGAGACTACTGTCCACCTGTGTCCCTAAGTCTCTTATCACACTTTCTGTGTTTAGTGTACTGCCACCTATATGGTAATTCATGGATACATGTTTTTCCCAAAGGGATAACAATACATTTCTTGGCATTGAGCTTGAACCCATGGCTCTGGCACCAAGCATCTGTTTCTGTAAGGCCCTTTTGTAGAGTATCCACATCATTTGGAGATTCAATAATGGCTCCCAGTTTGCAGTCATCTGCAAACTTTGTTAGCCAGAGTCCCTTAGTGTTGACCTGTACTTCAGAAAAGTAGATGCCAAACAAGAGCGCCCCAGGACTGAACCCTGAGGTACTCCACTTGTCACTTGTCTGGAGCTGGATTTGGAGTCGGCTACTTTTACAGTGTGGGTTCTATCAGTAAGCCATTTAGCAACCCATTGGGTGACATAGGGATTAATGCCCAACTTAGTAAGTTTATCTATGATTCCAGAGTGGGGATGGTGTCAAAGGCCTTGGCAAGGTCTAGATAGGCTGTGTGGACCACCTTACCCTTGTCCATGGCTCTGGAGACTGATTCAAAGAAGTCAATCAGGTTCAGGAGACAAGATCGCCCTTCACAAACCCAAACTGGGTGGGGTCCAGTGTTTGAAGGTTGCCAATGTCTTTGTTTATAAGTTCCATGATAATACGCTCCATGGCCTTGCAGATAAGGCTTGTCAGACTGATGGGATGGTAGTTTCCGGGATCCAAGGTGGATCCCCCCCTTGTGGATTGGGATAACTATAGCTCTGCACCACTCAGTGGGCACGAAACCTGAGGTGAGGCTATGATTAAACATGACACTTAGGTGAGGTGCCAGTTCATATTGTAGTTCATGTAGTACACAGCCCGGGATGTCATCATGGAACAATACCAATGTGGCAGATGCTTGTACCGCCAAAGCGGCTGCAATTACTGCTTGCACACAGTGTGGTAATGCTCGTGCTACTGAGTCTAATTTACTAGAGTAAAATGCCAATGGTCTTAACTTATCTCCATACATTTGCATTAAAACAGATGTCATAAATCCCTGCTTGCAATCTACAGTCTGTATAAAGGCCTTACTGTAATCTGGAAACCCCTACGTCGCTGACCCAGCTATCAGTTGCTTGATTCTAGTGAATGCCTGTACTGCCTTGTCTGTCCAGTGCAGCAAATCTTTTGCTGCCGTCGGTATTGCAAAAATTAAGTCTGATAGCGGGTGCACTTCTTCGGCATTGTTGGGAATCCAACTACGACAGAAGTTCGTAATGCCTAAAAAGGACATCATTTCTTTTTTTGTAGTTGGCATGGGGCTTGTAAAATAGCATTCTTTCTACTGTCATCTAATCGCCTACCCTTCCCAGAGATAGTATAACCCAGGTAACATACTTTTAATTTACAAAATTGTAACTTAGACTTATTTACCTTATGTCCTTCGTGTGCCAGAAAGTGTAGTAGTCGAATAGTCTCGGACTTACAGAGTTCTTCCATAGTCGCGCCAGGAGGATATCATCCACGTACAGCAGTAGGTGGCACCCTTGGGCGGGTTGGAACTGAGCCAAATTGGTGGACATCTCTTGTGAGAAGATGGTCGGACTTTCGCAGTATCCCTGCGTAACCTGGTATAGGTATAACGCTTGCCCATAAACGTAAATGCAAACCAAAATCTACTATCTTCCTGCAAGGGAATAGAGAAAAGGCATTACTGATATCAATTACAGAAAAGTAGTTATCCGTAGGAAGGATATCGTTCAGCAGAATAGACGGATCCGGGACTATGGGGCCCGAGGTACCACGGCATTTATTGCCTGTAAGTCTTGTACCATCCTCCATGTCCCATCCGTTTTTTTACTGGAAATAAGGGCGTATTACACGGTGAGTCTGTGCACAGAATTAATACTCCAGCTTTCAAAAGTGCTGTGATTACCGGTAAAATGCCCTCCTCTGCCTTTCTGCTCAAGGGATACTGCCGTTTATGAGGTCTAAATTCTGACTTGGGTGTAATCTTTACCTGTCCTGCCGTTCTAATCAGTCCGATATCGTGCTGACCCTGCGACCATAATGAGTTTGGAATCGTCTGCAATTGAGATTCTTCCATGAGGGTAAGGAGACATAGTCATAATGTCCCAGGGGATTGTATCGGTTCGTCTTCCCAGAGGTGCACGGTCGGTCTGGCTTGTGTAACCCAGTTAAGTTTTTGAACCTGAACGCCTTTACCTGCCAACTGTTCTGGTGTCCATCCTACCCATTCAGTTATTTTTTTACCCACGAGGTACCATGACATTCCTTCACCCTTCGTGACTGAAATATGTGTGGTTAATTCATTCTTATACAGCAGCTGCATATCCCTTGTAAGGCTACATGTGACTGCAGAATTACCTAGTGTGTCCCAAAAAAGGCTACGCAATACTAGTTTGGTGACTTTAAAACTAAGAAATTTCTTTTCGTATTCTAAATCAGGTCCAGCACATCTTCTGTAATACATTGTGCAATGTAATGGATCTGACACCTTCGGATTTTTTATGCCGTATTTGCTTAATGCCAAATTTGTAAGATCCGTCACTACACTCTGGGGGCCTGTCTCTATCAAATCATTACTATACCAGTAATGTAGATCTCCCTGCCCCTCTAGTAGCATTGCACTATTTGGTTCAATTCTCCGTGCCACCATCCCAGTGGAGGTTGGGACGGCTGCTATGCCGAACACTTGCATTAAATCTCTTCCTAGTAAATTTACTGGGCAGATTTTTGAAATTATTACTTGGAACCGTATGGTTTGGTTCGTCTCTTGGTCGGTAAACCACAGAGGTTTGGACAATGGCTCTTTGTAAATACGACCATTTGCTGCTTTTACAAGCACATATTCATCCGAAGTAACATCGGATGATATGGCAGTACTTCTGACTAACGTTCGTGAAGCCCCTGAGTCACAAAGGAATTCTATGTCTCGGCCCTCAACTTGCAATGTGATCACTGGTTGGGATTCCAATTGCATAGTTGATGCTAGTGCTGTTAGATTTACCATTTGATATTCCTCATTTTCTGCCATTTCCTGTCCCCACCCATCATCTTCACTTGTACCTACTTCCCCATTCTCACTTTCTTCTTTTTCCTCATACCCTCCATCTACGTCTTCCTGACCGTCATATAGTCATGCGGTACCACCGGAAGCAACCATCGGTTTCTCCGGTCCTCTGCAATCTCTGGCGAAATGTCCCTTCTTACCGCACTTAAAACATTCCCCCCTCTTTTGCCTGCCTTCGAAATCCTCAGAATGACTTACGCCTCCCAGTCCTCGTCCTCTTCCCCTGCCACGCCCTCTTCCGCGGTTTGCGGAACCTTGAACTAATATTAAAGTTCCATCTTCACTAACTGTAAAAGTCTGGGCTTGTTTATCTTTTTTTTCCTTCAGGTATTTCTCAGCATGTTTAGCATACTCCATAAGGGGCTGTAGACGCGCTGTCCTGTGTGTGATCATATGCTTTTGTATAAAGTTACCAATGGCTGTCTTGCAGCCCTTTAGGAATGCATTTTTCAATTGCTGTTCATAGGGCAAGTCGTTTTCCTGATTTTCTGCCTTAATCAACCCACTATGAGCATCAAAACATTGTGTGAGACTATGTAGATAATTGTCTACGGTTTCGTCATCTGATTGAACGCATTGATTAATGCAAGTCCAATCTGCTTTGGGCTTCCAGTGTTCTTCTATTTTATCTAAGAGAGTCTTTATTCTGGTTCTACACACTTCGGAGTTAAACGGCAAGGCTCCTCCTTCCCCTGGTAGCAGGGGGTCCCAACTTCCGCAAATAAGGTGCCACTCTGGTCCTAGGATTTGCCTTATTACTTGTTCAAATTCTACAGCGTTTAATCTATAACTCATTCTCATGCCCCCTACGTCTGTACGGAATTTACGCATATCTACTTTCGGATGGGGAATCCCCTCTACCGCTTTTCTGATGTCATCACGGGTCCACGGTCGGTAGACCAATATTGTAGGACCCTCGCCTTCTGCGCCTGCTTGAGGATTTGCCACTTCTATCAGCGGGTATTCCTCTCCTTCCTGATTTACCTTTTCCTTAATTTTCCAGTGCCCTTCTCTCCTAATACTTCCGCTGCGTAAGTCAAGAGTGTTGTCGGGCTCTCTCTGTAATATAATACTTGGCGGGGGCTACCACAAGCCTGGTATTGTAGTGGGTCCTGGTCAGGGGGCACCTCAATAACCTGTGCAGGGTCTGGATACTGGATGGGAGGGGCCAAGGGATTCTGGTGACTACGGACTGACTGTGGAAGTTTCATTATCTTCCTTTTGAACAAAGTACACATCTCTTTCACTTGAATTACCACACCCTTTTTTCAAATTTTGTTCCCTATGTCTCTTATTTGCTTCCTCCAGCCATTTCTGTGCCTGGGGAAACCCCACCTTCTTTTGATTCCTTGTCTTATTTCCTGCCTGTTTGCGCAGTAATCTTACTAGATTTTGACATTCTGACTTATTTAAACATCCACTAAACCCATGATCTTTTTTCCATTTATCTAAATATTTTACGTTCTTTGGGTGTAAATCAAACATAAACATTTCATCTTCAGTTTTGTCGTCGCTTTGGCAACTGGTTCCTGTTCCCATTTCTCTTACGAGAAACTATTCCTGTTCCTGAGATCTCTTGTATATGGAATCCATTCACATATACTCCTTATACTTTGAGAAAATTGAATTTCTCCCTTGACTAGTCCCTTAAAATTTAGACAAAAATTCCAATCAGAAACAACAAAAAAAATAGCGTTTTGCTTACCTTAGTGATTCCTCCGACCTGTTTCGCTGCCACCTCACGGATTGAATCTGGAAAGAGTGACTGGCCTCTAATTTCGACCTGTTTCAGTCGGAGGTCTTTCGTTCGAGGAGAGCCTGATCTCTCTCCACCTGCGTAGGTTTTCAGCCTCTCTTTGTTTGATTCGCGCCGTGCAGGGGCCGCCCTAACGTTGGGCGCCAGTTATGTCGAAAGATTTTACTCTTCTAACATATTCTGGAAGAATCACACCAAGTTCTTGTAAGCAAGTAAAACAGCTTTATTTTACATGCATGGAGACCTGCTACATGATAGTAGTATGCCAGCAGTCTGGCTACTTGTACTTTGAGTTCTGCTTATATAGACCCTCCTGCACGTACATACACGTAGCACACAGAACATTCATTAGAAGTGATAGTTTGATTACTTGTTTTTACCAGCCAGTACCACAGTTATTCTTGCACCATTAACTTTCTTATCAGCAGTTTAAGATTAACTTCTGCATTCCTCAGTGATCAACATTTTCCAGAACATTTCAGTTTGCACGCAGTGAACATTTTTCTGCTTAACCCTTTATATACAGAATACAAAATATGTTGAACTTCAGTATTTTTCCACATCTACCATCACAGACGACAAATGGGTGCTCAGTGTTGTAAACCAAGGTTATAAGTTTTATTTTCACACCTTCCCTGTTCTGAAAGGGTACCCAGACATACTCAGAACTCTCAGGGCAGAGGTAGAAAATCACATTTCTTCTCTACTGACCATGGGAGCTATAGAGCCAGTTCCTGCAAATCAGGCAGGCCTAGATTTTTATTCAAGACTTTTTCTGGTACCCAAAAAAGGGGGCAGCTGGTGTCCTATTCTGGATCTGTCTATTCTAAACACTTTTCTGGTGATTCTCAAGTTCAAGATGCTCACTCTTCAACAGTTACTACCCATGCTGGGCAAGGATTCATGGCTGGTAACTTTGGATCTCAAGGAGGCTTATCTGCACATCCCAATAAGGGAAAGTTGCAGGCAGTTCCTTCGCTTCAGGGCTGGGGAGCAACACTTTCAATTCTCTGCAGTGCCCTTTGGGTTATCTACTGCTCTCAGAGTTTATACAAAGTGCCTGGCTCCAGCCATTGCTTTTTGCAGGCAGGGAAACACCCACATTTATCCTTATCTGGATGACTGTCTCATTCAACCAAACTCCCCAGAACAACTAGAAAAGAATTTGGGCTTCGTGAAGAACATTCTCACCTCCTTGGGTTACACTCTCAATGAAAAGAAGTCAAAGTTGGTTCCTACAAGGGAGATTGTTTTCCTGGGAGCAAGTCTGAATACAGCCACCCAGATGGTATTCCTCTCTCAAGAGAAGCAAGAAGATCTTTCGGCTTACTTCAAGAACTTGGCAAGCATGACCCAGCTCTCTGCAAGGCAATTCCTGCAAGTATTGGGGTTCATGGCTTCATGTATTCTGATGATCCCATATGCAAGGCTGCATATGAGAAAACTTCAATGGTACCTCAAGAATCTTTGGTGTCAACACACACAAGACTTAGACTTGATTCTTCCCTTAATTCCCTGTCTACAAATGGAGTTCCTCTGGTGGACAACAGCCTGTTCTCAGAACAAGGGTCTGCCTTTCCGCTCACCACCTGCCAGCCAGACTCTCACCACAGATGCCTCAGATTATGCGTGGGGGGCTCATCTGGAAGGCAGGGGCATACAGGGGACTTGGAACACCCAGCAGACTCATCTGCACATAAACTTAAAAGAATTGATGGCAGTGCAGCAGGCCTTGATGGCTTTCAAGAACCTACTCTACCCTGGGACTCTGCTGATCAGGACAGACAATACCACAGTCATGTGGTACATCAACAAGCAAGGGGGGACTCACTCTTACAATTTGTGCAGACAAAGCATGAGACTATGGTCCATAGCAGCATCCATGGGCTTATATCTAATAGCCCACTATCTTCCAGGGAGGCTAAACTCCTTGGCGGATCATTTGAGCAGACATATTCTGGATCCTCATGAGTGGCAACTGAACAAAGTCATTTTCCATCGCATCACTCAGCATTGGGGCATTCCACAAGTGGATCTTTTCTCTTCTCACACCAATCATCTCCTTCCAACCTTCTGCACCAGGAAGTTTCACAACAAAGTTTGGAGAGCGGACGCGCTGTCCTTCCCATGGACACAACTCTCAATTTATGCATTCCCTCCTCTGCCTCTTCTTCCCAGAGTGCTGATAAAGATAAGGGACAAAAAACCCAAGGCTATTCTTATAGCACCAGATTGGCCCAGGCAGCATTGGTATCCACTTCTTCGCCGCCTTTCCCAGGCTCAGCCTTGGCATCTTCCCCTGGTACCAAATCTGTTGGTTCAGGAAGGGGGAAGTTCCTTCATCCTCATCTACAAACTCTGCATTTAACTGCCTGGCTAATTCTTTAAATTTTTCCTAACAGGTGGTGGAAGTTCTTCATGAGGCCTAGCACCAGAAAATCCTATGCAGATAAATTGAAGAGATTTTGCTCTTGGATGCAGGCTAAAGGAGAAAACTCTTCTCATCCTTCTCTTTCCCTCATTCTTGATTACCTAGCAGGCTTGCTTAATGGTGGACTTTCCTTTTCTTCAATCAAAATTCATGCTTCAGCAATTCAAAGGTTCATAGATTAGTACTAAGCTAACTGCCCTTGTGAGCCATTTTAATCCTAGCCAATTATCCCTTCTGAGACTCAAACCCCACACCTTGTGTTTGTAGGGCAAGCACCTTAACCACTGGGCCACCCTCCCAATTTCTGCTCATTGCTCTTTTGAGCAACCCATTTTTTTCTCACCCCTTAATGAAGCAGTTCTTGAGGGGAGCAAGCAATCTTAGACCTCCCAGAAGAGCTCCTACTTCTGCTTGGGATCTAAATTTTGTCCTGGAAATGCTTACTGTAGCTCCCTTTGATCCATCTGCCTCTGCAGATTTGAAGTTTCTCTCATGGAAGACTGCTTTTCTTTTGGCTATTACTTCAGCCAGAAGGGGTTCAGAGCTGAAAGCCTTAATGGCAGTAGAACATTTCATTGTTTTTCATTCCGATCAGGTTTCTCTGAGAACTAACCCCTCCTTTATGCCCAGAGTGGTTTCCAGTCTGACCCTTAAACAGCCTTTTCACCTGCCTACCTTTTTCAGTAATCCCCAGAATAAAGGGGGAAGGATTCTGCACTCTCTTGATATGTACAGACAGCTGAGATTTTACTTAAACAGGACTAAATCCTTTCAAAAATCTGAACAGTTGTTGGTTAGTTTTGCTTCTGGGGCTCAAGGTAAAGCTATTTCAAAATAAACCATCTCCAAATGGATTGCTCATTATATTCACTTTTGTTACCTGCAGCATGGGAAGGTTCCCCCTCAGGGTATTAGGACCCACTCTACTAGAGCAGCCTCTACCTCTGCAACTTTTCTGAGAGGTATGCCTACTAAGGACATTCTAGAAGCAGCTACTTGGTCTTCTGTCCATACTTTCACAAAGTATTACAATCTACCTTTGTTTTCTAAATCCAGGGCTGGTTTTGCCTCTGCAGTTTTGCAGGGCCTTCTTACCAACACTTAATCTGTGATCCTTCCTCCCCCCTTTGTCTTTTTCCTGGGCTTTGGGAATCAACCCATATGTTAGGACTGTAACAGTGAAACACGAAGAACATAGTACAGTTGTGTACACTTACCATAAATGTAGATATTCGAGTGTATTCACTGTTGCAGTCCTGGTTTCCCCACCCTCCATTCCCCCTCTTTTCCTAAGGCACAGACTACTTATTTTTATTTTTTGGATGGCATGTTTCCAGGGTGTTTCCTTCCTGGGTTAGCCTTCTTTTGGGGGCTCCTGACAGTTAAGGCAAGAAAAACTGAGGAAATGGCGTTGGCTGCCTGTCTTTATACCTGACGTTCTGACATCAGTTTTACAACCGATGGCAGCCGACATCATATACCAAGGGCTCTGGTATTCGGGCCAACTGAGGGCTACCGGGAGCCGGATAACCCTTATGTTAGGACTGCAACGGTGAATACACTCGAACATCTACCTTTATGGTAAGTGTACACAACTGTACTTATCTCACTAGGTACGTAGGCCGTTCCCTTATCAAATATATCAGCATGACACCTTGAAATACTGAGCACACTCTAATTATATATGCTGAAATCCCCTTGTTAGCTAGTAATAATGTTAATTAATTTGTTCTTCCCCTTCCCCTCTCTGTTGTCGAGGTGGGATCCCATTCTGATCCCTCGGTTACCCTAGTGGCCACAATGCAGTGCAAGACTCGTTCTGTTGATTTATCAACCTCTTAGATCTCCTGAGAGGTGGAAAATCTAAAGTGTCTAATATATACCCACATCATCATCATCCCTATGGGTCCCATCACCTACAGATTCAGTAAAATGTAAAACTTCCCTCCTTTGGGGACCTGGAGTTGGGTATGCTGTACCTTGCTCATATTCATTTTTCTCACGCCGTAACGTTTTTTTTTTTTTTTTATTTTGACATCATTAACCTTATCCACATGTTCAAACACATAAAAATAATCATCTTTATAATGTTCAAAGGCTAGGTCTATTTTAATGTTACTGTCCAAAAATTTAATTTCAGTCTCAATTAAAGGTGAGCACCATGGACATTATTAATTAAATATACATGCAAAGTATAGTTTTGCCAAAAAGATCTGAATGAGTAGAGAGACTGTCAGTTGCAGTGTGCAGCAAGGAATATTTTAAACATGACATTAAAATGTGACATAGACTATATATATATATATATATATATATATATATATATACAGCAGTAGAAAGCAGAATAGTGTTTCATCGAAGTAGTGAAATGTAAGCGAAGGCAGGAATTGAGCAATTTATGTAATACTAGAGTTAATGAGAATTATTCAGATGTTTACTACATAAAAAATAAATGTTAATATGCTTTTTTCATATTGCAACAAAGAATATTCTTAGCAGGATTAGTTGTCATTCATGGTTGTTAGTGCAGATAGACCTGGAGTACAATGGTATGTGTTACTTAGCCAGGATTTGTCAAACAAGTACATGTGTTCTCCCTGAGCATATGATCTCAGGCAGAAACTGAATTATCATTTTTTCTGGTATCTAGGATATTATTCCAGCGGGCTGATGCAAGTTTGCTAAAAGCTCTTTCAATAATAGGAAGTTTGCATGAAGATCTAATTAATGAAATTGTTTCAGAGCCTCAAAGCGTGTAGGATTGTTCCCCGAGAGCTAGCTTATATTGCAGATGTGGGAATTATTTCTCTTGCAGTAATTTAAATGCATATGTGTTCAGGAGTAATGATTCTCTCACTGAGCTGGGAAGCCACTTTAATACTCAGTTCTACTGCACAGTGAATGAATCTCACTAGTTTGTTTTCTGTAGTCTGTAGTGAAGAAATATTCTGAGGATAGAGCAGTTCAGTGAAGCGGGGGGGGGGCTGTAGTCAAGGCTGGGTATTAGTATATTACAAGGAATATTACAAGGAATTTTACTTCTGGCATCTGGAACATTAGCCATTCTAAGTTGTGTGAGTCCTTTGCTAACAGCTGGTTATGTGTGTGTGTGTGCACGCGCGCTAAATGATAAAGAATGGTTTAAAGTGACTACTAGATGTCTGAGTAAGACTCATTGGCAGTAGTTTGCAGTGTTGGTGATTACATTTTTTTAAATATGTTTTGAGATTCCAAACAACATCACCTGTGTTTCTGAGGTACTTATAACTAGCCTGCTAGTAAATAACCAGTTCCAGAGGTGCATTAAGTCTTGTTGTAAGCCCTTGGCGATAGTATTTCTAAGTGGCCATCGTGTATAAGTTTCATTATCATCTTCGTAAATTGCAAGTCCAGCTTGTCTATCAGGTCAGAGGCATCCTGTTTGCTGACCTTTTTAAATATGAAGGTTGATACCAAAGGAATTCATCAGGGGCAGCAGAGGTGGACTTGCGGCAAATTAGGAGAAGGTGGGTTACTTAGAGTGGAGTGGCAGCTAATTTACTGACAATGTTGAGCATGTCTTTGGTGTTAGTAGCTGCCTTATTCGGGAATAATCTCTTTATAGCAATGTGTTTTTTACTGCTTGCCAAAAATATTATTTTACATTGCTGCATGTTTCTCATGTATGTTGTCTTTGCTGTGTTAGTATATATTCTGGCCTCCTTTTTAAGTTTCTGGAATACAATATGTTGGTCATGATTGCATGGGTCAGTTCTGTACTGCAGACTGTCTTAGATTCAGAAGTTTTTTCAAACACTTGCTGTCCTCAGATCTAGGGCAAAACCTACTACTGAGTTCTAAGGAAGATGAAATTGACAAAATACTCCTGTTTTTTTCCATAGGAGAAAATAACTGTTTCCCCAAAGAAAGTGTTTCTTCCTCCCAAATAGACGATTTTTAAGTCTCTTGAGTACTACTGCTGCACCCACCCTTAGCTACTGGAGGACTTGACCCTTACTGTTCCAGTAGCCACTTTGGAATCTCAGGCCTTCAGCAGAGAGACAAGCTCAGCAGTTTCTCTGTATCTATCTCTCTGCATCTCCTATAAAGTTAAACACCCCTGACCCCCCCCTCCCATTTATAACAAGATTGTAATCATATCTGGGGCAATGCAGATCAGTTTTGAGTGAAATTTTGTCTGAGGATAATTTACTTCACCTGTAGTTAATTGTTGGTACTTATTAATTTTTTGTACAAAACCTTACCAATAGTAAACATAACAGATGTTCATATAGCAGGACAAATCCTGCAGGTAATAATACATTAGATGGAATAAAGCCAAATGTAGATACTAGTCCTCTGGCAAGACCTTTTAACCGTAAGATGCTCCAGTGAACACTAAGAGATAACCTTGAGTGACAGACATTATATAATGCCTGGCCCGTGTCTCTGATGGAGGCAGTCAGTAAATCACAACCTATATAAATCAAATGTGTGGATCACATTTGGGTTGCACAGCTAGACTTACAAGGGCTCTAGTGGTCGTTAGCGTAGTATACATGCTGGAGGGATAGGTTCCTGACCCAGATACTCCCCAGACTCTGGAATAGACTGCCCATACATGGCCCTCTTCAAAAGGAACCTTGACAATTGGATGGGAGAAAGTAAATTCACCCCTGGGGATCATGTCAGTCGCTCCACTAGACTGGGGTCCAGGGAAGTAAATAGTGTGGGAAGAATAGCCAGGGAATTGTTATGGCTAGGCTTGTATAGGCCCTAGGGCCGATAGCCTAGTACCAACCTATGAACCAGTTTATGTTACAACTTTGTGATCTTGTTTCATTAACTTCCATTGCTTAAGACTGATGTTTGGTAAACATGGCCTATCAGCATACCTCTCAGTTGTGCAGAATTTGGCAGAATGTCCAGATTTTTGCTCTTGTTTTTGTATGTTCCTCATACAATGTGTGGTTTTCTGACAAATCACTGAGGGCTGAAATCGCTATACTATTAGACTTTTGATTTTCTGACATCCTTCAGAAAGAGGAAGCTAATGTAAAGCCTGTTCTATCAACCTTTTAAGTGTATAAGAGCAATATTTAAAATCTTCCCTTGATTTTGGGCCTTTGACACCCCATTATTTTTGTCTGTATCCAGAATTCTTGTGCTAAGAGACTGAGAGTTACGCCTGGCAGACTTGAGAGTGTTGGTATAGTTTGTCCTACCTTACATTCTTGATTATTTCTTTTTCATTTTGAATATTACCTTCAGCTAGTGTTTTGCTCTACCTGAAATGTCTTGATTATTTATCTTTCCTTTTGAACATAACCATCTGTTATTATGTTAACCCCTTTAATATAAATCAGGCTTACCTTTGAAGTCATTCTTTCATGACTTTAGACAGCAGTTTGTTTATAGCCTCAGTTTGAGTTTGATAGCTAAGCATATCTCTCAACTGTCTGGATTTTGTGTCTTTTCTTCATAAAATATTCATAAAATATGTGTTTTTCTGGCAAATCACTGAGGATTGAATTCGGTAAATAATGACATACATTTGGATTTTAGACTTCGTATACTTCAGAAAATGCATGCTAATACAAATCCTGTTATTCTAGAAACTTTCTAAATTTATAAGTGCAGTATTTAAAATCTGTCTAGATTTTTGGGTCTTTGTCCCCCCCTCCATTATTCTTGGCTTTGTCCATATTTCTTGTGCTGAGAGGTTGAGATTTGTCCATATTTCATGTGCTAAGAGGTTGAGAGGTATACAGCTAAGTCATCCCCCCTGTGCCCATTGCCACCCCTTATTAAATCCACTTCACCAATTGTGGACAGAAAGTTGTTGTTCTGGAGTATTATGTGCAGTATGTCTTAGATAACAATTCCCAAACCTTAACTGCAGAGCTGTAATGAAGTAGGTTGTTAAGGTCGAATGTATATGCAGAACAGATAGAGCAGGTGGGCATGGCGTGTGCTAAAAATGTGTGTCTCTCTCAAGGTACTGAATATTAAATACTGAATAAGAATGAAACAAAAAATGATTCTAAGCAACAGTGTTTGGTACCCTGGCCTCAAACAGGTAGTCATCTTAATTGTTTATTTTGCCACTGCATTGTTTCTCCTGCATATATTTTCCTAGCGTAAGTAAATAGCATTTTTCAAGGCTCTGTTCATCTGTTGGATGCTGATAAGGAATAGTTAACGTATTGACTGTGCTAAAGTTAGACTGTCTTTCCAGCAGATAAGAGATCCTCGTAGAGATGCTGACAAGCATCTTGACCCTGTTCTGTCATTAGACCGTATAAGTGCTCCTTCTGTTACAGTACATTTTCTGAGCAGTGACATTTTTATGTATTGTTGTGTACTTAATGTAAGTAGACTGGCCCCAAGGGCCCCTTTTCAGCGGTGATATATTAACGTGCAAGAATATCAAACATATAATAGGTTCATAGGTTGGTATTAGGCTGTTGACCCTAGGGCCTATACAAGCCTAGCCATAACAATTCCCTGGCTATTTCTTTCCACAGTATTTACTTTGCTGGACCCCTGTCTAGCAGGGCGATTGAGGTGATCCCCGGGGTAAATTTCCTATCTCCCATCCAGTCGTCAAGGTTCCTTTTGAAGAGGGCCAAGAATTGGCCACAGTTGTACACAAACAGTGAAGCTGCAGTTCATAATTCTACATCCAGTTAAGAGAATGGAAAAAAAACAACATACATAGGTGTCCGCTTAGGCAATAGCATACAAGAATAATATAATGAAACAGACCATCCTTGCAAGCAAGAAACTTAGAACCTATGCAGTTATGAATGAACCTGGCCACCAAGTTCATATGTGCAAAAGAGGTTGTCCAGTATTCTAAGCGACTTCTGGGATGCATTTTTTATTTTGCCAGCTACTCTCTTGCATGCAGTTTTTAATATTTAACTTTTGAACATTTTGGGGCAACAGTCATACGTACCTAATCGCATTTTAAGTTTGTGTTTTCATTACATCCTTTGCCACATGTTTTATGCTTGTGTAATTAAATACAAAGTGTCTGCTACACCTGACTCTTATGCCGAGGTTATGTAATTAATCAGAAAAGAGCCTATTTTATAAATATATCTGGCTTAAAACTTAATTTCTTTTGAAAAACTTGCATGCTTAGTTTTTGTTGCTTACAGTCATAAGTTATCCATATTTTTATGTGGATCCTTCCAGGTTGCATTTGTGTCATTGATAAACTTGTTAGGTACTGTTTATTCATGATACAACATCAGCTTCTGACCTCTGCAAGTAGACATTCAGCACTAGCTAATGTTTTCTGTTCTTCTTTTTGCCTGCCAAACTCAGCATACTTGGATGGCTTTGTCATCAGCATAGTTATTGTTCATTGTAGTTCAGTGACCTGTATTTCTGCAGTCATCGTTATTATGGATGCTATTTTAATGATCTGTGATATCATTGCCAGTGATGTCACATCACTGTTAATGTAGTTGTTAAGGTAAAGTGATGATCAGTTGTCCAAGACAGATTTTTACTTGTGAAGCTGGTCCATCAGTGTGTAGGGATAAAGCCCTTTGAACCAGGTGACCTGGGTTCAGTTAGCTGCCCAGACATCTGAAAGAGGTGGACGAAGGAAGGAATGATCAGGCTTTACAAGGGCAGATGGAGATAACATGCAGATAGATGCAGGCCGTGAATGGTTGGTGGAGGGGAGATGTTGTCACCGTAGGTAAGGGACAGTGACACACCTGATCCCCCATGCCTCATATTTTGCTGTACCCTGTTTAATAATGCTAGCATGTTGGGGTTAGTGGCTGTATGTATGGTGTCAAGCCATCCCTTTCCATGTCCACTGTCTTCTGCACCCTGCCTTTGCTAGTGCATGCTAACAGGTGACGCAGGCCTGGAATTAAACACCCTGTGAAACTGCATAATGTCGAGGTACTGGGAGTGGGTGGTTTAGGGAAGCAATTCTGTCACAGAAGTCAAACCTCAGTCTGATCAATGTCTAAACCACAGCAAAGAAGTAAAAAAAAAAAAAAAAAATCACATAATTTTTTTCTACATTTTTGCAGCATACTTATATTACAGAAGTTTTGCATTTAGCAACGAGATAAAAGATAGCTAGAGTAAAGTCTGCAGCTAGCAGTTTCTTGAAATTGTTTTATCTTGTTGGCAACAGCTACTTGTTTCACTGCAGTAATATTTGAAGTAGTAATGTCCAGGTCACTTGTATATCTAAATGGTCATTTTAAGTTTTACTCTTCCCTTTATAGCTTTATCTATTTTAAGAATGCTAGTGAAATGGTTTGGTTTGTTACAGTGTAGGGCCTGCCAAGCATTACAATGCTGCTTACCATTTCACATTTCATTTCATGTTTTTTGTTCTGTTATGGCAGCAGATAAATGTTGTTTCCCACCCCCAGTTCCTTGTATATTTCTTAAATTGTCACTTGAGCTCTGTCTGTAAGCACTGGCCAACCAGACCATCAGCTAAATTTGGGAGATTATGTTCACCAGTTCAAGTATCAGGTTCTGCGAATCACATGCAAGCACAGTATTTATTACTGAAGTCACTCTGTTAGGATTTACTTTGCACTCATAAAAAGTTTGCTTGGATACCCTGCTAACACTATAGCCATTATATAAAAAAAAGACAAGAGAAGAATTTTGAGCAATCTGTTTGAATATTTCTGTTAATATTTCTTACCAAGAGTCTTTGATTGGGATTACATCATTATGTTTCTGGTTCTTCTAGCAACCCCTGAACTGAAGGATTTCTTCACAAAAGCCAGGAATGGATCAGTGCGTCTTATAAAGGTTGTCATTGAAGATGGTAAGGTTTATTTAACTTGCTTTATTTTTGTGAGGTTAGAAGAGGTTACATTGTTAAATGATTTCCTCTGATTTCGCATTTTGTACTGTGATTTCTTAGAAGCTAGAAGTACAGAGAAGCTAATGGAAAATCTTTGTAAGGCCTTTTGGAATGCCGGTTGCTCAGAATAGACAGCAGGGCTGCTACATGTGCTTCTACAAAGCAAAAACTTAAAGGCACAATGTCAAGGCAGGTTTGTTTTTGTTTGTAATCATTAGAAGTGCATCTGTTTTTTTCTTCTTTTTTTGCTGTCATTGCACATCATGCTCTTAAGCAGGAGGTTCTCATCAAGCACAGCTAAAACAACGATGTGATGCAGCATTTGCCGTTAAGCTGTAGTACCAAATTTAGAAATAAGCGTTTGGGAAATTTGATTTAGGAAAACTTGATGCTGAAACGTTTTCCAGCAGGTTGCTAATAATGGACCTGTTTTGGTTATGGTACATTTTTCAGTCTGTTTTAATGTTGTGACATTTTTCTTATCTGTCCTAAGTTGAGAGAGGGAGAACAAGAGAGAGAAAGTGCTTGTCTGTCTTAAGGCGCTTTTTCTTAAAGTCTGCTGGCTAAGATAGCTGATCTTTTTTGAAATAGATCTGATCATATGTAGTGTACTTTGCAGCATTTGTACATAGGTTCATAAGTTCATAGGTGGGTACTAGGCTATCGGCCCTGGGGCCTATATAAGCTTAGCCAAAAAGGTTCCCTGGATATCGCCACCCCACAAAATTATTGTGAAACATGAATACTAAAGGGGTAGTGTGCTAGTTTCAGAGTATTAAAAATGAAGTAAAATATGTTGCAGAGATTGGAAGTAGTAGGTGGTAATGGTTGGAATTATGGAAATGCATATCTGAGCTTGTAGCCTAGTAATAAATATAAAGTTTGCTTTAACTTCAAGTTATGCCTGACTTGCACATCTTCATATATAAGGATGAAATAGGGTCTGCCTTACATAAAATAGAAATGTTCTAGCAAATAAATGTCCTCAGCATAACGTCTAGACTGTTTGAAAAGTGAGCTTCCCTAATGTTTATAAAAGTTATTGTCCCTGGCCCTTTTCTGTGTTGCATTTTGATAGTCAGCAGCACCCTCCAACCTATCTGCAGTTTTCACTTGTATCCATTTTTATCACATTGACACAATCCACTGTTTTTAAAGATGCCACGTTCTTCAGCTCATTCCATTTAGTTACAACTCGTGTTCATCTCCTTCTGAACAATCTTTTTACCCATTTCAAACGGTTACTGGTTTTGTTTTCATTAAGACTGAGGTAGAGTCATTTGATGGTGTCACAGTAAGTTAAGACTTTACTCATGTCCTAGTTTTACTTCTTTCTTTATGAATGCATGTTAAGTCATGTAATCCCATTTATGTATGCATCACTGTTATAACCTTGTATGATGTGTCGTTGCGTGAATTGTTTCCATCAGGTTAAAGTCGTAAGTTTATTTAATCCAAAAGGTGTAGGCAGTAACCACAAAACACAGAGAACCAAAAACGCTGCCCCAGGAAATATACACAGCACCAGTAAACTATTGACAGTAAAACAATGGGTATGCTGTAGATGTACGTTTTATTCAAATGAAAACAATAAAAGTTAAGCGCTTTCTTCCTAATACATAAAGGACTTCTCAGAACTAAATAAATGTTATCCGCTGCCTCTTATATAAGCTAATTAATAAACATCAATTAAAAAAAATCAATCCATGAATTAGTGCCAATTCATTAAAATCATTGTATACTACATATGCATGTGATCTATTCATACACAATTTTATTAAAATCAGCACATGAAATTAATAGGTTAAAAATGATAAACTATACAGATATAAATTGAAATTTAGCAGACCTCAGCTTTAAAACTGGTGCAATAGAAATTATTTCATTCAACCCTGGATCCCTATTGGTTTGCATAGAGAATTGACAGAACAATTCTCTGTATTCAGGTAAATCTTCCCACTGTCCACTCCTAGGATTTTTATGAATTTGTTCCAAAACATAAAATTTGAACTGACCGTTGACACACACTCTTGAATGCTTAATTAAAGACTTGGACTCGTTGTTAGTGATGTATCCATCACTGTTACAGCCTTAGATATGATACATTTTTGCCTGAATTATTTCCATCAGGTTTGTGTCATAATTTTATTTGCTGTGCAGTATTTTTGCTTGCATCTGGTGCTAATGTCTCTTGCCATTTCTGTACTGCTACAATATGTGCCTCATGAAAGAGCACATCCATTTGTGTCTCTCCTCATGGTCAGTGACCTCTCTGAAGTGGAGAAAGGAGCAAGGAACCTGGGTCAGTGGTGATAGTACAGAGCACAAGCCCATGCAAACTCAAGATAAGAAGACTAACAGTGGATGTGTCCTTATGTACTCGCTGCTGGCTTAGATACCTACATTTTGTTTTCTGGCTAATGGTGCATTTGGTTTTGTTTTAATTTATGTACCTGACAGTTTTTTCCCCTGACTCTTTGAGCTGTTCCTGAACCTATGTTGTCAGCTTCAGCTTTGTTTCCTGTCTTGAGTGCTGAAGGCTGACAGACTTTTTGAGATAAAAGAATTGGTACTGCTTGTCATACTGTTATAGTTTTATCAGACATTGGTAAGTTTACATTTAGCTTCCTGCTGCTGACTCGTTTTCTTGTACAGCCCAAATTTAATTTGCTTTAGTGGTCATCTCTCTGTTGTACTTGGTATTCTGTGTCACATTAAGTAATTGCATTCAGGCTTATTATCTTCTCCAGCCTAGTTACCTGTGCAGTCGACAGCAAAAATTGATCTGCACTCTGTCTTGTACTTATTTTTGCCTTCAGGTATGTTTTATACCATTGAACCTCGACAGTTAAATGTTTTCCTTTATCTGTAGCTTATACAAAAGTTCCCCGAGTTCTTGTCCAGTACAACTACCATCCCTGTGTATTATTCCAAAGAATATTGAATTATGTGCTGACAGGCGTGTGTGACCCACAATTCTGCCTGCAAAACTTAAATTAATGCAATTCGTGTCTCTCCACAGAGTACTTCAAAACTTTAGTTCTCCTTGCATGTTTGACAATTCCACGCAAACTAGAATTTCTGGTTTCTGTTTTATACTCATCTTAGCACCTGTGCCTCTCAGCAGTCTTACTTTTCTACACTGTTAACTTTTACAGCTTTACTGACAGTCTTTTCTGAAGTAGGGGGTCAGTACCTTGTTGATGACTATGAAGAGCATTCTGGTATCTTGGCACCTGTTCACCATGTACATTTTAAGAAGAAGTGAGATTATTTTGGCAAAGGATGCTGTCTGACATGGATCCTCCCTACCTTGCGTTTGGAACGCCTGCTCTGAGAAGCTTATGACTCTGTCTTTAAAGATTATGTACATTGGAGTAAAAATGAATGCAGTGTCTGCATTGCTTTTCACTATTTTTGTGAAGTTCATTGGTGGCTAGTGTAATCCAGTTTTATGTCAAAATAGGACTGCCGAAGTATACTTCAGCAAGTGGTCCTATTATGTGTTGTGCAGTTGAGGTTTTGATGTGCAACTGGGGCAAAAGCTGAGATAGGAAAGCTTCCACCCGTGAGACTAAGAATTAAGTTTATACGTTTAGGTTGTTGCCACTTTTTTTTCCACTGACATACCCATTTACCCTTACAAACTACATGTCCACTTACTTGGGGAAGTGAGTATGCCCTTTTTGATTTTTTTCTCCTCATGGCTCCTGGTTGTAACAACAAGTTTAACTTGAGATAACGGCTCAAAAAAATACTTAATAAACACAGCTTTGTGTCTTCATCAAGTAGTGGGCATTTCTAGTTGCCATTCTCTGACTTAAATTAATAAGAGTTGTTTTTGGTTTGTTTCTTGCAAGAGTAGGTCAACAGAAAACCCCAATCTCATGTTGGCACTATGCTAGGTATATTGACATGGGTTAGTGCAACATTCCACAGTGTTGCTGGAAATGGTACGGTTTTGAAAAGATTGTACACCGTTATGGAAATACTTTTTTTTTTTTGTGCATTCAGCACATGAGGGAAGAATCACGACTCTATCAGGCTGAAAACCACTCCCGACTGTCTAAGGGTGAGTGCAGTCTGTTGCACATGATCTTTAAGAATCACCTCATTGGCTTGGCATCATGGTAACCAGCCTATAATTACCTGTTATATTTCTAGGCCAGCTGTGTGAATTAGTATGACATGAGAAACAAGTATGTATAATGCAAGTTCTTGCTCCTTCTGTAACATGGTATGGTAACTATGAGCCTGTTTGTTTGCTTCATTTTTGTCTGTTGAATAACATGATTTTCTTAGTGTATTCCAGCCACTTTGGTAGTCCCTTATTTGCCCCTTGTGTCTCCGTCGATTTCTTATCACTTGCACCTTTCTTTCCAGATCTATATACTGCTCCATTTGGTTCTGTATCCCTTTATTTGCCAGTTCTCCATTCACACTTTTCTTCCTCACCTTGTACATTCTGACATTACTTGGTACAGCAATCATGCCTGTACAAAGTACCTCTAAATTCAGCTAGTTGAGTTTCCTAAACACTGGCTACTGCACAGCTTGTCAGAGTATGTTTAAAAATCCACAAGCAAGCCGCTAGCCATTCTGGTTCACACTGTTCAGTACTTTCTCTTAGTAAACATACTAAGGTTCTACTTCTCATAAAATGTGTTTGGTAACTCATAACATTTTCAGCCTGTTATTTTGGTTTGTTTCTACATGTGATATTTGACTGTGGCATAATACTCATCTTGTTAACATTCTCAGCCTAAAGCTGAGAAAAGAGTCAAATAATCGAACTGTCTCTATAACACAGACCTGAATTCTTCGTGCTGGCATTATTGTAGGAAAAATGCTACTAATGGCTTAACACTATCAGTGTGTGCATGTGCTTGTTTAAGTTTGCAGTCTTGGGCAGTACAT